>NW_016107665.1:1336496-1357078 GCF_001604975.1 Cebus imitator
TTGAGACAGAGTCTCACTCTGTCACCCAGGCTGGAATGCAGTGGTGCCATCTCAGCTGACTGCAGTTTCCACCTCCCTGGTTCAAGCAATTCTCTGCCTCAGCCTACAAGTAGCTGGGATTACAGGGGCCCACTGCCATGCCTGGCTAATTTTTGAATTTTTAGTAGATACAGGGTTTCACCATCTTGGCCAGGCTGATCTTGAACTCCTGACCTCATGATCCACCCACCTAAGCCTCCCAGTGGTGCATTTCTTTCTGGTTATTTGTGTTGGAGGCAGGCAGGAGCCACAGAGTTTGGAGAGGTAGGAGGAGCATAGGTTTTGGAGACAAATAGTCATGGGTTCAGATTTCAGGTCACTAGCAGGTTTGGTAAGACTTTAAACTTGTCTCAGCCTCAGATTTTTCAACTGAAAATTAAATTTCTATCTGCTTTATCAGTGTTTTGAGGACTAAATGGGCTAGAACATGCAAAATATGGTACACAGTGGAGAACCATGACCTGCAATGTGTTTTTTTTTTGTTTTATTTTTTTGAGATGGAATTTTGCTCTGTCGCCCAGGCTGGAGTGCAGTGTTGTGATTGTGGGTGGCTCCCTGCAACCTCTGCCTCCCGACTTCAAGGAATTCTCCTACCTGAGTCCCAAGTAGCTGGGATTACAGGCGCCCGCCACCACGCCCAGCTTATTTTTGTGTTTTTAGTAGAAATGGGATTTCACCATGTTGGCCAGGTTGGTCTCGAACTCCTGACCGTAAGTGATCTGCTCACCTCAGCCTCCCAAAGTGCAGGAGTGAGCCACCACATCCAGCTTGCAATGTCTTTTTAGTGTGGATTAGTGGTATGAAGCAAGAGCGGCTGCAAGAAAGCATCAGAGGTGTCGGACCTCTTGAACACCTAACTGGGAAGGAAGAGGTGATTTATTTGCTAACAGCCAAGCTCGTCTAACAAAGAGAAGCTCTGACTTTATGTAGGCTTACAACTCTAGATATTACACTTGAAAGGGTCTTGGGTTTACAGCCTTAGAAATTACATGTGAAAGGGCCTTGGGTTTATAGTTTTAGAAATTACATGTACAAGGGTCTTGGTCCATGGAATAGGTGTGGGGTGGGGGTTTGACCTTGTTTAAGTAAAAACAGTGCCTTCCGGAGAGATTCCCCCATAGTATGCTGTGCCTGCTATCTATAGGAAGGCGATTAAAAAGGTGCCCCTCGGCCAGCCTTTTCTTCTATTGAAATGCAGTGTGAAAGTCAAGGGGGTGGTGATCCTAGATGCTTGTGTCTCTTTCCTCATTATAACGAATTAAGATTTATTGAGCACTATACATGTGCCACACACAGTTCTAAGCAGGATTTGAAATATTAACTTGTTTAAACCTCACAACAATTCTGAGGGGTAACTTCTACTATTGTCCCTATTTTACGGATAAGGAAACTGAGATTTAAGTAATTTAGCCACTTGCCCAGGGCCACAGACCTCTATCTTCCAGAGGTGGAGGAACCTGGTATGAAGGTGGGGCCCACAGTGTTGACCATAGAGCTGAGGCTTTTCCGTGAGACAAACTCTTTCCTCTTGAGGATGCTTTTTATATAAAAGACAGACATTTCCCCAGCAATTAAAGTTGGCCGTCTCAGTACCTTTGGGTAGGGATAGTTAAGTACCTCTCACTTACATTGGTAAATACCTCATAAATATTAATGGCAGCCTGAGTCAAGTCTTGGTCTGGACCATGTTGATTTTTCTGTTAGTGTTCACACCTTTAAGCTGCATCCCTGATGGCTCCTAAATGAGACACTGAGGGAATTGGTTTCCTGTGCCTTTTCAATATAAATTATTAGCTGGAGATGATGATAGCATATTAAATAAGCTTAACCTCGGAAGTTTGGCATCTTTCAGAACAGCAAACTGTAAATTGAAGACTCCAGTGTTCTCTTACCTTTACAGGCTGATACAGGGTATGCTGGCTGCTAGAATTAGGCTACGAAGCAAAAGTGATGGGTAACGGAAAGTGGGTCTTGTCAGTAGTGCAGAAGGTATAATGCGTAGTAGTAAATTTCTGTTTGATGGTTGAGGACTATAAAATTGACCACAGTTTTCAATGAAGGACATTCTCTAGAAGAGAGTGTGTTATGTGTATGTGAAATTGAAGTTGTAATTTCTCGGAAAATATTCCTGAAACTTGAAAAGTTTTTTTAGTGGGCATCTATATTAGTTCATTTTCACGCTGCTGATAAAGACATACTCGAGACTGGGTAATTTACAGAGAAAAAAAGGTTTAATGGACTCACAGTTCCACGGGGCTGGGGAAGCCTCACAGTCATGGTGGAAGTTGAAAGGCACGTCTTACTTGGTGACAGACAAGAGAGAAATGAGAACCAAGTGAAAGGGGTTTCCCCTTATAAAACCATCAGATCTTGTGAGACTTAATACTACGAGAACAGTATTGGGGAAACCGCCTCCATGATTCAGTTTTCTACCACTGGGTCCCTCCAACAATATGTGGGAGTTATGTGAGTTACAATTCAAAATGAGATTTGGGAGCGGACATAGCTAAACCGTATCAGTGTCTAAAATAAAGTTTCGAACCAAGACCTTCAGAATGTATGCCATTTTTCTCTGGGAATCTGAAGTCTTCATTGTTGTATGGTTGTATGCCTCCCAAAGTTGTGTTTATTAATTGTCCTGTCTGTGGCCTGGCATGGTGGCTTATGCCTGTAAGCCCACACTTTGGGAGGCCAAGGAGGGCAGATCCTAAGGTCAGGAGTTCAAGACCAGCGTGACCAACATGGTGAAACCCTGTCTCTAGTAAAAATGCAAAAAAATTAGGCAGGCTTGGTGGCACGTGAGTATAAGCTAATCGGGAGGCTGAGGCAGGGGAATTGCTTGAACCAGGGAGGTGGAGGTTGCAGTGAGCTGAGATCGAGACACTGCACTCCAGCCTGGTGACAGAGCGAGACTCTGTCTCAAAATAAATAAATAATTGTCTCTCTGATGGGAAATGGCACATTTCCATCTCCCTGCTTCTTGGAAGAGCTTGCAATTTACCCCTGAAGTTTGTTGAAGGCGGAGAACTGAGTAATGTCTACATCAGTGTAAGTGTATGCACTGGCATATGGCCTTTCTCTAAGGAGTTAGAAAAGATAACCTTGATAGCTTTCGTGTTGAATGTACGGGGAATACATAATTATGAATAGGTTTTGTTATATCTGCCCCTCTGTTGGCAACGGGACACTAAGTCAGCCTTTTCTTGTTTCTTCCAAACAGGAAACATAGCTACAGCCTAGAGAACAAGGATGTGGTTGGAAAGATAACCGTGTATGTTGTTAAGTGGAAAAAGTAGCATCATATTGCAAATTTAGGAGGTCCAGTATTAGTTACTTAATAGTTGTTGAATTTAAAGTGTGTGTCTAGCTATTTTAGAAGTTCTGTCTCTCCAGGGATATGGAGTGGCTTTTAAAATAATCTCTGATGGCTATCCTTGCATTCTTACTCACTTTTTTTTTTTTAGGGATTTAATTTTTATGTACTTGTTAAATTTTTGAGTGGAGTGTGTGTTTAGCTCCTTATATACTTAGTCCTTGCCAGGGTGAATGGTTAAATTAAAGGTGCTTTAAAAGCTCCACACCATTGCCTGCCCTGTTGGCTTGGTTGGAAAGAAAGAAAGTATTCCACTTTAAGCTTTCACTTTCTTTTTTTCGTTTTACACTGTCATTCCTTTGTCACTCTCATAGATTGATAGGGGAGTGTGTCTGGTCCCTTGACTTCTGGGCCAAACATGATTAAACTGCAAACCTGAAGCTTGAAGGGAAAGATGATCATAAGAATAGTTTTTTGGTGAAGTGCAGATCACATCCTGCCCGCCTTCTATTTCTCCTCTATGGCTGAATATTTTACATCTGTGCAGTGGTGTTGAGGAAAGCAGAGAATGGCTGGGGCTGGGCGCCGTGGGGGTGGGGGTGCTGGGAAAAGCCCTGGAGTAGGGTTAGGGTGTTGTTAACCAAAAAACCAAACTCTAAAATAATTAAAAATGTTTATTCTGAAATGATATGAGTGACCATGGCCTGGGAAACAGTCTCAAGAGGTCATGAGAAAATATGCCTGAGGCATAGTTTGGTTTTATACATTTTAGGGAGACAATCCACCTGTAATGTTACAGGTCATAGGTGGATTCCAAGATCTTCTGATAGGCAGTTGGTTGAAAGAGTTAAGCTTTGTCTAAAGACTTGAAGTCAGTAGAAAGAAATGCTTGAGCTAAGCTGGATGGTGGGGGTTGGGAGGGCCAAGGTTCTTGTTTTGTTACGTAAGTTAAGCCTCCAGTTAGCCTTCCAAGATAGATGGTAAATGTCTCTTTTCTGGCCTTAAAAGGTGTCAGACTCAGTTAATCTCTCCTAGATCCTAGAAAGACCTGGCTGCATTAATGGAGATTCCCCCATGCAAATGGAGTTTCCCCCACACAAATTTCCCCCATGAAAGATGACTTTGCAGGGCCATTTCAAAATATGTCAAAGGAATATATTTTGGTGTAAAATAGTGCCATTTCCTTCAGTGTCTGCCCTCTACCACGTGATGTTATACCACAGTCAAGTTGGAAGTTGGTATCTTATTGCCACAGAGTGTGTTTTGTCAGTCTTTGATCTCTATTTTAATGTTAATACTGGTCAGTTTTGCCTGAACTCCAAAATGGAGCAGGTATGAAGAGGCGTGTCCAACCTCCCTTCCCATCATGGCTGGAAATTCAGTTTTTTCACTTTTCTTTGGCATCCTCTGGGCCAGGAGGAGTCTGTTCAGTTGATGGAGGGGCTTAGGGCTTTATTTTTGCTCACAGTGTGAACGCATGACCCAAGGGGTTGATGCTCAGCTCTTTGACTTGTGGTCAAAGAAAGCAGGATGTGTCTGCAGCTTGAAATAATCCATCTTCTATTTTAGAGGGAAGATACCAGGAAATAAAAAAGAGAATATGTGTCAGAAAATCCATTTAAAATCATCTGTGGGTGGTTTGACACACTGTCTTGTTGGTTAGTTTCTACACTTCAAGATTGGTTTCTGAATCAAGTTTTGGTTGTGGTGTTCCATTCTCGTGGATGAAATACGGGTCAGCTTGCTGAAGGATTGGCACAAGTGGCATGTGGATAGGTCACTGCTGAATCCTGGCTGCTAGACCAGGTACCCTGTGAGCTTTTTGCAGTTACCTGTTTCTGATGAACTTGTAGCTGAAAAACTTATGACGGGAGTTGCTTTTCAGTAGAGGTGAGTATTTCCTTGTTGTTGTTTTTTTAAAACAGCAAATTTGTGACTTGTTAACCCCTGAGGCTTTCTAAGAATGTTCTTCGGTTTACCAGGTTTTCTTGCTGGTTTATTTTGCCTCTTCGTGTTGTATTTTTTCTGCCCTGCAGCTGACATTTTGAGGACAGAAGGACTCCCAGGCGTCAATTTCAGAGTTCAAAAACCAGAGGAGAAAATTGCATCTTCTCTCTCAGATGTGCAATTAACTTAGACTTTGACAGATTCACTCACCCGCTGGGATGTGGGAGAATGTTACAGAGGATTTGAAAGCTGTTAATGAAATGAGTGGTCTGCCCTGAATGTGGTGCACACTCGCGCACACACACACACACACACACACACACACACACACACACACACACATACACACTCTCTCTCTCTCTCTCTCTCTCTCTCTCTCTCTGTCTCTCTCTCTCTGTCTCTCTCACTCACTCTCACTCTCACTCTCACTCCCCACCACCCCTGACAATTCTGTGGATCCTAGGGCCGGGATAAGTCCTCAAAGGTTATCTATAGTTTAGATACTAACTCTTACCTGCCTTAAATATGCCAAATATTTCTCAGGACCAGAAGTTTATATAAAGTGCATCATGGCACAGCTGTTCTTGCAGAGCCCCAAAGTCAGCAACAAGGGGAGATAAATTCCAGAGAGAATGAGCTAAACTGGGCAGTTAAGTTGGGGAAGATAAAATATTTAGCTGACTTGTGACTTAAGATCCTTAGTGAGGTTTGGACATGGTGGTGGTCTCCTGCACTTCTCTAACCATAAAGTTCTGGAATAAATACTTTCTACAAATCTGCCTTCCCCTCTGCCCCACCCTGCTTTCTGATTAAGAGGAGGCGGTCAGGCCAGGGGCAGTGGCTCACGCCTGTAATCACAGCACTTAGGGAGGCCGAGGTGGACAGAACACCTGAGGTCGGGAGTTTGAGACCAGCCTGGCAAACATGGTGAAACCCCATCTCTACTAAAATACAAAACTTTATCCAGGCATAGTAGTGTGTACCTGTAATCTCAGCTACTCAGGAAGCTGAGGCAGGAGATTCACTTACACCCAGGAGGTGGAGGTTGTGGTCAGTGAGATCGTGCCGTTGCACTCCAGCCTGGGTGACAAGGGCAAGACCCCATCATCCCTGTAAAAAAGAGAAGGGAGTCAGAGGGCTTTAATTTTCTGATTCCCTAAGATCATAGCTGTGTGACATTAGACAAGTGGGCCATTTTGTTAGCAGCTAGAATCTTCAGAGCTGAGCACTATGCTAACTATATTATATGTATTTTATATATGGATATATATAGAGAGAAGAAGTTGGCTGAATCTCAGGGAGAAGTTCACAAATCCGTTGGCCTAAGTGGGAGAATTTATCCCAGTAATTGATATACCAAATATACAAAAAATTAATAATATAGAGAATAACTAGCTTGATTTAGTGGACACACAGACCACAGCTCTCGCTCTCATAACTTGAAAAGTACATAGTTTTTTTTTTTTTTGAGACGGAGTTTCGCTCATGTTACCCAGGCTGGAGTGCAATGGCGCGATCTCGGCTCACCGCAACCTCCGCCTCCTGGGTTCAGGCAATTCTCCTGCCTCAGCCTCCTGAGTAGCTGGGATTACAGGCACGTGCCACCATGCCCAGCTAATTTTTTGTAGTTTTTTAGTAGAGACGGGGTTTCACCATGTTGACCAGGATGGTCTCGATCTCTTGACCTCGTGATCCACCCGCCTCGGCCTCCCAAAGTGCTGGGATTACAGGCTTGAGCCACCGCGCCCGGCCCGAAAAGTACATAGTTTTAACACATGTGGTACATTTATGAAAAGTGACAGTGTACACACCGCAATAAATTTTAAAGAGGCAGTGTCCTGTGGGCCACTTAAAAAAGTCAAAACCAATTAAGTTAGAAATTAAAGATGAAAGGCAACTAAATTACACAGTGCTGCATGAATGTGAGATACTCTTTAATTATTTTCCCATATTGAACATACTGGTCGCAGCTGGGAAGAGCTCAGTCTTGGGGAGATAGCCCACAACACAGCAGTCTGAGCAAAGCAACTTTATCTAGGGTTACTAGGATTAGATGATGCTGTGATTTCCTTTTGAGGGACCTGGGGTGAAATGTTTGTGGGAACCACTTTCTGCTTCCCAGTTAGGCATTTTGTAAACATAAATCCCAGTCCTTCTATTTTCTTAGGAAGAGCCCTGAAAGCCACCTGGGGTTCTTTGTGTATGGGAATTCTGGGCTATTTCAGCATTCCTGTGCCCTAATAACATAGCCTTTTCAATGCTGGGAAATAAAAATGTCTTATTGCTTCATAAACAAAATCGTCAGCTTTCACAAAGCTGTGAATAGAAGCTTTGTCCATGGCAGATTTTAGACTCTGAATTTTTCTGTTAATGTAACAATTTAACAGTTCCTATTCTTAGAGGGTCTTGCATGTGTGCGCTTGTGTGTGTGGAAAGCAATTTAGGCATGCACTTGCCTCATCAGGGTGCTGAGACAGCATGCTGTAGAGAAAAGACGCTGGGCTCAGAAGCAAGAGAGACTGTGTCTCCTGGGACAAAAGCCAGTCGTTTTCCTCTCTAAGCCTCAGACAGGACTTCAGATTCCTACCTTGAAGTAGCTCAGAAAGACTAGCTGAAACTACTGTGAACTTTAAACAGCTCTGCTTTGTCGCACAGTAAGTGTCAGTAAATGATACCTATTGAGATTGTCATCTGCAGCTTCATTCATTCAAAGTCACAGCTTTAGAATTCAGAATCAGTTGGGCTGCCTCATACATGCATTATGTGCTTACTTTTATTCATTCTGACAGATGTTTGAGAAACTATGGTAGGAACTGGAAGTTCAAGTTGGTATCCTTTGTCCATGATGATGAGTTTCCCCAGCAAATGAGTAGAGGAAGAACTTAGATTCAAAGGATGTTCAAGTTGGAAAGGATTTTCCTTCTTAGATTTTGCACTCAAGGGGAAAAAGGCCCATAAAGTTAGAATGATTTACCTTGAGTCATAGCTAAATAGGACAAGAGCAACATGGTGGAACTGATCCTCATAGTCATCATGATCGCACCTCTGCACGTGAATTCATTTCACAACCTCCTTTTGAGAACACTATTACCGTCCAATTTTACATGGTGGCTATAAGGCACTTGCCGACGGTTGCATAGTTCCCACTGTGTGCTGTGTAGCTGCAGATCTTACCCTTCTACTCAGAGCCCTGTGTGCACTGCCTCTCACGTATTTTTATCAGTTTATTAAAGTTAATTTGCTAAGGCCATCCATGTGTCCTCAGGCACAGTGTCATCTTCGACAAAATCAGGGTGATATATTAAATGTTCTCCGATTTCTCTGAAATGTATATCAGTCTCTTTGAGATGATTTAAAACCAGCATGGGATTAACTTGCACATACAGATTTACACGAGTTGGTTCTGCTTGAATTTATTGATTATGTCCTGCTGTTCGCTTCCGAAATGGGGTCATTCACTCAGCCCCTGGGGACCACCCTACCCCACCCTACCTCCTCCGATCATATTTTCTCCAGCCATTGGCAGAACAGTGCGTGAGGTTAGTACAATGTCTTTTCGTGGTAATGTTGCAATTTAGTGTGATCTTTTTCTTGGATATCAGAAACTGGTGAAAACATACTGCAGTCACCCTTTTCTTGTCAATGTTGGCTTCATCCACGTTGTTCCCTTTTATTACTCCTTCAGTAGCAGAGTTTTGGATACCTCATAGAAAATAGGGCATTTGCTTAGACTTGTAGGCCATTCTGTCTGTATGGTCCCTAAGGCCATGTAAGGGATCAGGAGACTGAGTCCTGAGAGGTGACGTCCCCTATGTGCCGTAGCTTAGCTGCACAGGTGAGGCCAGCTGGATGCTGCCCTCACCTGTTCCCCCTGCCCACGCTGTACCCCTACTTCTAGTTCAGGCCTCCTTAGTCAAGGGGCCCCTTGTATCTTGCTGAGGAATTCTGGCAGTCTGTTAGAGCTCTTGGCAGTGTGCTGTGGGATCTATACATACAGACTCATGTGCCTGTCTATACATACAGACTCTATGTGCCTGACTCTATGCACCAGTCAGAACTGCTGTAAGAGAAGATGGAAGAAGGGTAAAGACTTCAGTTTTGCATTAATGGTGCAGGTCGGGCAGGAGGGGTGGCTTGGAGTAGGCAGTGATGTGGTTGTTCATGTAGATTATACATTTACTATTTTTTTCTTGTATACTCAATAAACAAACCCAATAAGCAAAAACAAAACCAATAAGCAAAAGATCTAAGGGAAAAATAATCATTTTCTTTCTTTCTTTCTTTCTTTCTTTCTTTCTTTCTTTCTTTCTTTCTTTCTTTCTTTCTTTCTTTCTTTCTTTCTTTCTTTCTTTCTTTCTTTCTCTTTCTCTTTCTCTTTCCTTTCTTTCCTTTCTTTTTTTCTTTTCTTTCTTTCTTTCTTTTCTTTTCTTTTCTTTTTTTTTTGATACAGAGTTTGCTTTGTTGCCCAGGCTGGAGTACAGTGACACAGTCTCGGCTCACTGCAATCTCTGTCTCCCGGGTTCAAGCTATTCTCCTGCCTCAGTCTCCTGAATAGCTGGGACCACAGGTGTAAGTCACCACACCTGGCTGATTTTTGTATTTTCAGTAGAGATGGGGTTTCACCATGTAGACTAGGCTGGTCATTATTTTCTTTCTAATGTGATGAAAATATTTGTACATTTCCTCTGAATTAAACCATATGAACACATACAGCCATCATTCTTGTGCACTCTGACTCAGTGTTGTGTGTCCCTGGAGCTTCGCTTCTGCATCTCCTCATAACCCCTTCCGAGCCCCGGTGAAGCCAGCGCTGGGAGCCAATCCAGGTACCTGGTTTGGGATGGCTGGTTAGTTACAGTCATCTCAGGGACCCCTCCCTTAGCAGGCAGGACCTGCTGGAAATCTTAAAGGTGGTCTATTTTCAAACAGAAGCAAACATTTTAAATCTTAAGTTTTCTGTATCCGCCTAAGATGCTGGCCCAAAAGAATCTCCCCTAGACCCTGGCCCAAGTGATCTTTATTTCTGTTTGGAAGTTGGGAAATGTTCTTTATTTCCATGTGAGAGGTAATGTAGGGGTTATAGATGCCAGCCCCTATTCTCAGGGACCTTATTCTGTGTGCCTACAGACAAGCCATGAATATGTGGAAAGTGAAGCACTAGCATTTACAAAAGTTACATGTATGTTTTGGTTTTGTAGCATGTGTGCACATGTACCAATCTACAGTCTATAGAGTCTGCATGTATAGTTGTATATTTACAGTATACATACATGCACGTATAGACAGGCACATACAGTCTGTATGTATAGATGTATATTTACAGTATACATACATGCATGTATAGACAGGCACATACAGTCTGTATGTATTGATGTGTATTTAGAGTATACATACATGCATGTATAGACAGGCACATGTGGTATCAAAGAGAAACGATCCTGAGCTTCCTTTTGATGCTTGGGAAGGCCTTCAAGGGTTGAATTGTTGAGACATGGGCCTTCAGGGGTGGGTTGGGTTTTGAGATTGGTGGTAAGGAGTGCATACCACAGCCAGTGGGATCGGAGCAACAGTGTCGGGCATTTGATGTCAAAATCTGAAGTCTTTTTTGGACTCCCCAGGGTGATGATGATGAGTGAGGTTTGGCCTGTGAGAAATATGCTGAGTTCCCTGGTGGGGTTTCTTGCCTGATTGAACTGGGACCTCTAACCTTGTATTGCTGAGGTTGGGGATAAAATTCCCAGTGCTTCAGAAGCATCAGGAAACCATTGGCTGTATTATGCTAAAGCAGACCCCGTCTAATGAAAAGCCCACTTGGTTTATCAGCTGCTGTTGGGTGGAGGTGTTTGAGCAAGGCAGGAGTTCCATGGCTTCTCAAGTTGGTGAGAGCAGTATGTCACAGGCAAAAGTGATGACCTCATAGCCTTAGAAATAGTGGTAAGTCAAGTCATTCCCAAGGATGGATATGCCTTGGTAATTGTACAGAAAACTTCTTTCATCTTATTGCTGCAGCAAAACAAGTAGACTCTCTTTGACAGATTTTATTTCAACTGGGAATGTATGCACACTTATGGCTGTGTACAGTCAGGCTTTAACTTTCATTCCAGGGCTATGCTTTTAGCTTGTTCTTATCCACTGCCAATCTCTTGTCTCAAGGGGAAAAATGCTGTTTGATGATAAAAGTACAAGATGACCATTACTGAAAGAACTATAAAAATGGAAGAATAAAGTAGTTACTCTGAATCCTGTAACCACTTACCATTATGTTAGATTTCCTTCTAGTCTTTTTCTCTGTGTATATTTAAAAGTTTATGACTATTCCAGATTATGAAAGTAATTCATGTGGAAAAGACAAAAATATTTTAAAAATCACCTGAATATATCAGTTGGAGATAACCACTGTTAACATTTTAGTGTGTTTCCTTAGTTTTAAAATACATGGATATGTGCATATACTTCTGTTCATTACAATTATTTTTATATAGTTTACATTCTGTTCAATTTTATATTTTTCAAATGTTGAGAATGCTTATGAGGTTACTAAGCCAAAATGTAATTTAAATTGATAATTTGTTAAATGGATATGTCAAAACTTATGTGATCATTTCCTATATTTGTCATGGTCAGAAATTATCTTAATGCTGTGGTAGCCTCCAAGGACACTATCCCAGAAGTTACTAACAGAAAGGCTCACAGATCAGATTAAGATGATTGAATCATTCCATTTATTAAGTGAATTTAAGCACACAAAGAGAAGTAAGAGGAAGGAGATGGAGTAACTTAGGTCCATCAGGGTAGATGGACCACACTGCTTGTATTCTGGCTTGGGCAGTGTTCATATCCAGACTGTATATCTGCCACACACCCTTCCACTCCACTGGCATGGTCGTGAGGACCAGATCTGAGAATGAGCAAGGGGACTCAAGAGACAGAAGGTGCCAGGAGCCCAGATACCTGCTCTGTTGGAGAAATGCAGGGATGGTATCTGGCAGAGCTATCACTTAGCAACAGCCCCTTTTGAGAGTCCAGAACTTTCTTTTTTTTTTTTTTTGCCTGTCTCAAACAAGTTGGGCCAGAATGAGTGTCACCAATAGGTGGCTGATCTTGAACATTAATGAATACTGAGCCACCACTTGGTTTTTCTTTTCTTTTTTCTCTTTAGTCTTTAGTTTTATTTTAAGAGATCATCTACATTTTTTTCTGAAATAAAAGATAGCCACTCATTTTTCAGATGTATTTATTCTGTAACAATTTAAGTATTAAAATCAGTTTCAGTCTCAGTTCTTAATAATAATATGTTAATCATATTTCAGATGTTTAGCTTTCTTATGGCGAAAAAGAAACACAGGCATAAGCCTATATACTATCCACCTGCTAGTCCTGCTCATGATTT
Organism: Cebus imitator; assembly: GCF_001604975.1. Lineage (NCBI taxonomy): Eukaryota > Metazoa > Chordata > Mammalia > Primates > Cebidae > Cebus > Cebus imitator. The sequence goes on from NW_016107665.1 coordinate 1,349,186, forward strand.
TAATAAACTGTTACTGATACTTGAACAATTTCTATGATGTCAGCAGAGTGATATCCACAAGAGTGATTATAAAGTAGCTCGGTTTTTAAGTCAAGAGTTATGATCTTTGATCCATTGCTTAATCCATTTCCAGATCTGCTCTACATTATTTTCTTGCTATTCTGGTTAATTGCTGGGCAGCTGATACACGATTTCTTCCTTGTAGGATGCTGTGGCTTCTTCGTAAAGAACTTGAAAAATCTCACACTGAATACTGTCTGTTAGTTTCTTCTCATTATAACCCCTTGTTTCAAGTCTTTCATGAATACATTGGTATCTGTTCTCAACACAAAAACTGTATGAAACCAGCGTTCAGGGAAAAATCACAACCATAGTAATCAGCAGCAATAACTCTACCTTCTCTCATTTGGTTATCTAACTCATCAACTACTCTGTCGTCATCTAAAATGGGACAAGCATACTCTTCTTCATCATAGCCATCATACAATTGTTCTTCTCGAGCTAAATCACCCACATTAATGTATTTCAGTCCTGATTTTGACTCAGGTTCTTTGCCTAGTGGGGTTTTTTCAACCCCTGATGTACCAGTGAGCGGGGTATTCAGAAACAGCATGGTCCCAGTGGCTCCAAGTGTGCCCTTTGCACTAGGGGGAGGAACCGGAAGGGATACCACTTGGTATTTCTATCCCTTCCAACCTGTGTTCAGACTACATATCCTCTTCTTTCTTCTTTTACTGCTGGTGTCTGACAGCTGTGTGCTTGTTTACTTTCTGTACTTCACACACCTTAGGCATTTCATCCATCTTATTTGGTTTTGTTGTCTTGTTCTCTACAGCAGAACTGAACCTCCCTAAAGCACACATTGCACTGTTTATTTCAACTTTTTATTCATCTAGGTAATGCTTTGATGGAGTCTTGGCATATAAAGCTTTATTAGTATCTGAGGACGGATTATCAGAAGTGGAATTACTGAGTCTGAAGTAACATTTACAGGGCCTTTTTGTTTTGAAACAGCTTTGCTCTGTTTTCCTGGCTGGAGTGTGGTGGCATGATCACGGCTCACTGCAGCCTTGACTTCCCAGGCTCAGTTGACCCTCGTACCTCAGCCTCCTGAATAACTGGGACTACAGGTGTGTACCACCATGCCCGACTAATTAAAAAAAAATTTTTTTAGAGACCAGATCTGTGTTGCCAGGGCTGGTCTTGAACTCCTGGGCTCAGGTAGTCCTCCCATCATGGCCTCCCAAAGTGTTGGTATTACAGGTGTGAGCCACTGTGCCCAGCCTTTTTAGGGCTTTTATCGTCTACTGTAAAGTAAGTATTGAAGAGAGAAATAGGAGAGAACTCTTGCTGCAGCTTTACGCTCAGGTGGTCTCTCCTGCCCCATCCCATCTCCAATCCCCGCCCCTCCCTTGCCTCTCTTGTTTTTTGTTATTTTTTTCTCTTATTTTACTTAAAAAAAAAATAGGACAGTACATCCACAGAGGGCAGATAAGTAGGGAAAATAACTATGACTCCTACCTCTGTCTCTCAGGTACCAGTTTCTTTCCTCACAGGAAACCTTGCCTCGTGGTTTATGTTTGTATTTTTTTTTTTTTTTTTGAGACAATCTCACTTGATCGCCCAGACTAGAGTACAGTGGTGCAGTCTCGGCTCACTGCAACCTCCACCTCCCAGGTTCAAGCGATTCTCCTGCCTCAGCCTCCCAAGTAGCTGAGATTACAGGCATGACCACCATGCCTGGCTAATTTTGTATTTTTAGTAGAGACAGGGTTTTTCCATGTTTGTCAGACGGGTCTCGAGTCGCCCTCCTCGGCTTCCCAAAGTGGATTACAGGCTATGTGTGTATTTTTAAGCACAAGTGATAATATACCACATTTACTTTTCAGTAGTTTGTCCTCTATTTTGGAGATCTTTGCAGTTGAGTAAATAAAGGACTTCTGGTTCGGGGAATTTAAAAAATGGCTGGATCGTATTCTATCATATGGATGCACTGTAACTTATTTGCCCAGTTTCCTGTTGATGGACACATTTTGATCTCTGGTATTTTGTCATTCTGAGGTGGATGCGGTGGCTAACACCTCTTATCCTAGCACATTGGGAGGCTGAGGCAGGCGGATCACCTGAGGTCAAGATTCAAAACCAGTCTGACCAATATAGCGAAACCCCCTCTTTACTAAAAATACAAAAATTAGCTGGGCATGGTGGCTTGTACCTGTAGTCCCAGCTACTCCAGAGGCTGAGGCAGGAGAACTGCTTGAACCTGGGAGGTGGAGGTTGCAGTGAGCTGAAATCATGCCACTGCACTCCAACCTGGGTGACAGAATGAGATTCTGTCTTAAAAAAAAATTTTTTTGTTTATTCTTAATGAATATTCATGAACACATAACATTTTGCATATTTGTGAATTTAGGTATAGGAGAAATTCCTAAAAGTAGAATTTTTGGGTCAAAGGAATAAACATTTAAAAAGTGGATAGGCATTGCCTAATTTTTCTTTTTGGGGAAAAGATGTAAGAGAACCTCTGTTCCCAAGACTTCTGTTGTCTGCACTGTTGTACTTTCTGATATTTGTCTTTCTGACACAAGAAAAATAGCATCGTGTTTTATTTTGCATTTCTTTTATATGTAGAGTTGAACATCTTTTCACTTGTTGAAGAACTGTCGTATTTTCTAACAATTATTCATACTTGTGTGCCTGTTTTCCCTGTTAGGTGGTGTTGGTCTATTATTCATTTGTTAGAGGTCTTAATTAAGTTAGTCCATTGTTTTGATTGTGAATAATTTTTCCTGTATCACTTGTCTTTATAGTATGTATTGCCATTCAGATTTTTAAATTAGATTTAGACCCGGTATTCCTACTTTGGGTTGTTTACCCCAAAGATTTGAAGTTTGTGGAGAAGATTTCTGTACCCCCATATTCACTGCAGCACTGTTCACAATAGCAAAGTTACAGAGTCAACTTAAGTGCCATCAGCAGATCGATAAAGAAAAATGGTACATATTCACAATGGAATACTGTTCAGCCTGAAAAAAGAAATTTGTCATTTGCAACAACGTGGGTGGGGTTTTGTGTTTTTTGTTTTAGGGTTTTTTGTTTGTTTGTTTGTTTTTTAGTAGAGATGCGGTCTTGCTGTGTTGCCCAGGCTAGTCTCAAGCTCATGGCTTCAAGCAGTCTGCCCACCTCAGCCTCCCAAAGTGCTGGGATTACAGTTGTGAGCCACGGCATCCAGCATTACTGGGATTAATTTGAATTTACTGAAAGCTGATGAACTTTCATCAGGCCAGTGGATTGTATCTGGCTCCCAGACCCAGCCTGCAGCCAGCTGCTCTCCAGAGCCCTTTACGACACACTGCCCACTGTTCCTGTTGGCAGCCACAGTCCCGTTCTGGAAGTGGGACCCAGAACGGTTCCTGTAAGACTCCTACGAGAGAGACCAGATCTTACTTTTTCAGAAAAGCATTGCTCTTGTTTCACGTGGCAAGTAGTGATTTAGCAACAAAACCATTCCTGTCTGTTGTTTTTTGTGAATTTGCTGCCATGATCTGTTGAAACACCTCAACTGTGGTGCTTTAGCCACATAGTCACTTACCTGCTATGCGACCTTGGCTAAGGATTCCACTTCTCCAATCACTTCTTCCTCAGAAAGTGGGAAACGAGATGGCTCACTATTATGAAGATGAAGTACTGGGTCTAATAATTCTCATGTAACTGTGTACCCAGATCAGATGGCAGTTGGCTTCAAATTTTTATGTGTGCAGGAATTCATGGGTAAGGGGTTGTTAAACGTGGATTCTAGGCTTGGCTCATGCCTGTAATCCCAGCACTTTGGGAGTCTGAGGTGGGCAGATCAGTTGAGGTCAGGAGTTTGAGACCAACCTGGCCAACATGGTAAAACCCTGTCTGTACTAAAAATACAAAAAATAGCCGTGCGTGGTGGCGTGTGCCTGTAATTCCAACTACTCAGGAGGCTGAGACAGGAGAATCCTTCAACCTGGGAGGTGGAGATTGCAGTGAGCCAAGATTGCACCACTGTACTCTAGCCTCGGCAACAGAGTGAGACCCTGTCTCAAAAACAAACAAAAAACAGGTGGATTCTTGGGCTTAGGAATGGGATCATCTTCAGTGATTCTCAGGCAGGTAGCCCATGTTCCACACTTTGAGAGCCTTAAGTTAGAGTCAGGGAAAGCTGGGAACGTTTTCCGTGATGGCTCCCCCATCCCCTAACCCCCTCTCCTTCAACAGTGATCTGTCTGTTTCTAGCTTAGGTTTAGTTGTAACATCCCTAATTCAGGTTTTTAGACTCTAAGGACCATTATAAATATATATAATAATAAATAAGCACATCTATATAGAGGGAGAGAGACGCAGACAGACACTTAAGAGGATTAGCTGCTTTTTGTTCTGAGATTAACTGTATTTTTTTTTCTCACCTCATTGATTACTTAAAGACTTGAAATTTACCTCCCATTAAAAAATGCCAGGAGTTTGAATTATGATGGCAGTATTTAGATGTCTTTCTGGATGTTGGCAAATGCTAGGACCAGGCCTGTAGACTTCCCTGGTGCTTTGGTAAAGAGAAGTTGGTCTTTCTGTCCAGCAACCTGTGGGCAGCTGTGTAGAAGGGCCCCATGCAGCAAGCCCTGTGGATTACTGTCAGTCTGTGGTGTGACATGCATCCCATCTGGTAGCTTCCAGGCTCAGGTGATTGGCTGCTGTTTGCTTATGGTGTGAGTGACAGATGGTTGCCCATTGTCTTAATTAACAAGAAGCTTTCACTTGGCTCTGGGATAGCGGTTACTCCAGTGTTTCCAAATGTTAGTGTGAACATAAGTCACCAGGGGTTACAATGTGGATTCTAATTCAGCAGATCCAGTAGGAGCCTGAGGATCTGCTTTTCCAACAGGCTCCCAGGTAGGGACCTTATTATCTAGGGACCTCACTTTGAGTAGCAAAGGATTAGGAGTCAGACCGATTAACCTAGATTTAAAGCCCGGCTCCGCCATTTCAAGCTGTGCTACCTTGCGTGACTTTGTTTACTCAAGTTGCTTTGCTGAAGCGGTTTCTTCTTTGTGTGACAGGGACAATACGATTGAATGGGATAAAGCACCTAGCTGGACAAGTGTCAGCATTCCAACCAGACAATAGTTTGTAAGATTAGAAAGAAGTAAAGAACACCAATAATTCGATGGTCACCAGAATATATCAGAGCACATAAATTTTGAACAAATCAGGAGGCTTACCAATTGAATAGATTTTTGAAAGTACCAAAGGAAAGAGTTCAGTATGAGGCAATGCCTGTGGTTAAGATGTTTTTTCTGTAATACATGTTCATTGTTCATCCTGTCCTGAGACCTCCGAGAAATAGTTACCTATACAAACACTGTGTGTAGGCCAGTATGATCTAGCAATGCTGGTTTGCTTGGAGAGTAGGGGTTTATGAGAATGAGATTTCTGATTCCCAGGTTTCATAATTTGATACATAGAAGCTAACTTATTTTTTGGTAAGCTGTTTTTTGGAAATAATAATTGTTATTTTGATGGAGGCATGCAAATATATAGGGAAAAAAAAACAAATTAGTTTCTTCTAATATCCTCTTAATATCACTTAGCACAGATTACTTTGTGATCTCTGGTCACCAGGGTGTGTGGGGATTTCTCCCCACATAGCCAGCAAGCAATTCTCCAAGGGATTGATTCTCCTGCAGACACCAGCTGGGTATCCTCTAATTCAATTCTATTTTGACAGTACCTAGAGATAGTGTCAGGTCCCACAGGTTGATGGCTGAGTCCCACAAGACTGCTCTCTACTTGAGATGCCAGTGGCCAGCACAGATTGTGGCCTGAGCTGCTGACTGACAGGCTATACGCTGGTGGTTCCCATGATACCCTGTTTGGATTCAATTAATTTGCTAGAGCAGCTCACAGAACTCAGGGAACATGATGGAAAAGCAGCATAGGGTGAGGTATGGAGAGAGAACTTAAGAGTGTCCATGCCCATTCCAGGTAGATGTACCACTCTCCAGGAATCTGCATGTGTTCAACTACCTGGAAGCTCCCAGAACCCAGTCCATTTGAGTTTTTATGGAAGCATCGTTATGTAGGAGTGACTGATTAAATCATGTGCCATTGATGTTCAAGTCAACCTTTAGCCCCTCTCCTTTCCTCTGAGGTTGGGAGTGGGCCTGAAATCAATCCCAACTTTCTCATGGAGTCTTGTGACCAGCACTCATCCTGAAGCTGTCTAGAGTATCCCAGTCATCAGGTCATCTCATTAGCACACAAAAGGCACTCTTACCACTCTGGAGAGCCCCAGGGCTTTAGAGGCTGTCTGTCAGGAAACTGGGAAGAAGACCAAATATACATTTCACACTATTGTAAGGCAGTTGCCTATATTCTTTCTACTTCTCTACACAGAAATAGGAGATGAAGGTTGTGATCCTGGCTCTGTCCCTAAGCGGCATGTGACTTGAGGGAAGTCCTGCAGCTCTGGGCCTTTGCTCTGTCCAAGCTCTGTGAGAGCACAGGCTTTGTCTGCCTTATTCACTGCTAGGTATGGTATCATTTTGGAACCTTGGGTAGATTTTAGTGAACTTCCCTGGATGAGTGGAAAGTAGGGTAGATGTGATTTTACTGTTTGGGAGCCACATTCCTATGTGTTAGATGTGTGTTAAGAACACTTTTTTTGTTATTCTTTGTACTGTTCTACAGGGAATTAGACATGGCTGCCCATGGGAATCACTGGGCACTCAAGTGCCACTGGGTCACTTCCAAAATTCAGAAACCTCCCCACTATTCCTAGATTCTGATGTAATTGATCCTGGGGTACAGCCTATGCATCAGGATTTTAAAAACCTTTCTAGGTGATCTGTGGCAGTAGTGTGGTCTGGGCTACTTGGGAGGCTGAGGCAGGAGGATTGCTTGAGCCTGGGAATTTAAGACAAGGCAGGAAAACATAGTGAGACCCTGTCTCTCTTTAAACAAACACCAACCAAACAAACCAAATTCTCCAGGTAATTCTAGTATTTAGCCAATATTGCTTAATATTGGATTAGATAACTTGACTTTTTCTTTTTTTTTGGTTTTTGATACACTCTGTTGCCCAGGTTGGAGTGCATGATTGCAGCTCACTGCAACCTCCACCTCTTGAGTTCAAGCAATTCCCTGCTTCAGCCTCCTGAGTAGATGGGATTACAGGCAGCCACTGCCACGCCTGACTAATTTTTTATTTTAGTAGAGATGGGGTTTCATTACGTTGGCCAGGCTGGTCTTAAACTCCTGACCTTGTGATCTGCCTGCCTCAGACTCCCTAAGTGCTAGGATTACAGGTGTGAGCCACTGTGCCTGGCCAGTATGTTTTAAATTTTCATACAGTAACTTGTATGTGTGTGTCTGTGTGTGAACATGTCTGACTTTTGAAAAATGCACGAAGTCTTGTGACTGCTACCGCTCTCAAAATTTTTAGCATCCAGTTTTCACAAATGTACTTTTGGAGTTTTGCTCCTTGGAATAAACGTTCGGCCTTCCACTGACATTTATTTTATTGTTAGTATTATTGCTGTTACTTCTGAAATCCAGTATCTTAAATAATAAGTATAAATTTCAAGGCTGGGCGCAGTGGTTCACGCCTGTAATTCCAGCACTTTGGGAGGCTGAGACGAGCAGATCACCTGAGGTCGGGTGTTTGAGACCAGCCTGACCAACATGGTGAAACCCTGTCTCTACCAAAAGTACAAATTAGCCCAACATGGTGGTGCATGCCTGTAATCCCAGCTACTCGGGAAACTGAGGAAGGAGAATCGCATGAACCTGGGAGGCGGAGGTTGCGGTGAGCCGAAATGGCGCCATTGCACTCCAGCCTGGGCAACAAAAGTGAAACTTGTCTCAAAAAAA
>NW_016107665.1:1357149-1397314 GCF_001604975.1 Cebus imitator
AGAAAAAATTTCAAAACTGTTTTCTAGCCCTTCTTGGCCATGTAGTTTGGAGACCCTCATAATCAGCTGTTTACTGGTTTACAGTGTTGGCTGCTTAGTAGAATCACCGGGGAAACTTTTACAGCTACAGCAAATGCTCAGGCTGTGCTTTTTTTTTTTAAAAGCTGCTCAGGTGTTGCTAATGGGGAGCCAGTCCTGAGAAGGACTCTCCCAAGGCACTCACATTCAGGTCAAAGGTCACAGGTCTTGTCAATTTCCTCCTCCCTTCTCTCATCCTTAGGGGTTTCTGCTGTCTTGTTTTTTCTTCTGTGGCACCAATTTGGGTGCATTTTTGAAAAGAAGGAATCCAAGAAAAGGACTAATTAGTACATATTGATTATTGGAGATGGTTAAATGCTGTTAATAAATTTTTGTATTTTTGCCTGCCTGTGGTGAAATCCTGCTGATCTTGACGGCACATTTGTTTTGTCTTCCTCCCTGGGCTGTCTGAACAGCGCTGTAATAGTGTAGATGTGCCATCTTGCGGCGTGATATCGTCTGTGGGCGTGAGGGAAGAGATGGATGTCCTCTGCTTGGGCTTTGTGAAGTCAGCAGGATGCTTTCCTGACAGAGCTGTTTGCAAGAATAAATGCTGTAATTGTAATTTTAAAAAATCTTTTACAATTTTTAGTAGACCTTGAGTAACTGTACATGTTTATAGGATACAGAGTGATATTCTGATAAGTGTATACGTGTGTCATGATCAAATCAGGATACTTAGCATATCCATCACCTCAAACATTTATCATTGTGTTGGGAACATTCAAAATCTACTCTTCTAGCTACTTGAGAATATGCAATAAGTTATAGTTAACCGCATTCACCCTAGAACTTAGTTTGTCATTGTAGTTTTTAAAAGGTGTTTTCTAAACAGGTGGTGTTCAAGGAATACCTTCACCTCTAGGACTGGCAGTTCCTTGCTATTTGGGGGTTGGGGTCTAATCTTCAGTAGTACTTAGTCCAGAAGGTGAACCAGCTTACCTGGAGGTCTCAGCTCCTAGAAAGTGGAGTAATACCATACAGTTTCTAAAACACTGTAAAGAAAGATGATCTTATTTGATATTCATGTAAGAAACCTGTTTTATGGTTGTAGAAACGGAGCCTCAAGGAAGGTGATGATTTACTTGCTCAGTCCCTCAGCTGAGCTTTTCACTTTTCTCTGCCCACAGTCTTGATTGCTCAGTCAGTGTAAGTTACGCTTATCCTAGAGGTGAGATGATGGATAAGGATGTTAAAGGATTATTTTAAGGATGGGTCGGGAGGTGCAGTTCTAGTAACTTTTAACCTGATTGATTGTCCTGCTCCTGTACTTTGGGGATTTCTGGTCTCAATTGCCTAGTTCAGGCATCTAAACAGGGCACCCTTTCCTTTTTATAGTGTTGAGGCCCCTCAATGTCTTGCCCACTCCCTTGTCTGGCATAGTGCTCCATCCACCTCCTATGCTCTGTCAAGAGCAACAGACTTGGCTGGGCGAGGTGGCTCATTCCTGTGATCTCAACACTTTGGGAGGCTGAAGTGGGTGGATCACTGGAGGTCAGGAGTTCGAGACCAGCCTGGCCAATGTGGTGAAACCCTGTCTCTACTAAAAATACAAAAATTAGCTGGGCATGGTGATGAGTGCCTGTAACCCCAGCTACTCAGAGGCTGAGGTGGAGAATGGCTTGAACCCAGAAGGCAGAGGTTGCAGTGAGCTGAGATTGTGCCACTGCACTTCAGAGCCTGGGCAACAGAGTAAGACTGTCACCACAAAAACAAAAAAAAAAACCCACCAGTCTTTTATTTGTTTTTACTATTCTAATATCCTCTCCATTCTTTCGTCAAGAGTTGAAGGGTAATGTATTAATAGCCCTTGGATATTAAGTACCTACATTTCTGGCCCATTAGCCCTAATACTACAGGACTACTTCAAACTATTGTCATCAGTAGTTTGCATTGAATGCACTATAACTTACCCAAGCCCACAAAGCCGAAAGTGTTAGATTGGAACTCAGCTGTGTCAGATGAATAAATTATTTCCAAGTTGTACAGTGGAAAGTTCATTTCAGGGACAGATGTACTTATAGAAACAAATCCTGTCCCTGTTGTGTAGGCTCTAGGACCTCTTTCAAATATTCTTCCTCTTCGGTTTTAGATTTGGTGTTTTAGTTTGATTTCAGAATCTACAGGATTCAATATGTACTTTCTAAGGAGACAAAAAGAAGTTGTACCTGTAAGTTAGAATGTTAAATTCTCCCCTCTATCCTCTTTCTATATGAGGAAGTATATGTACGCTTGATAGATTCAGGTCATTTGTGAATCAATAAACCTAGGACTGTCATTCTGCAAAATTGTTACAACTTCTAAGAACAAATGGAATGCTTTAAAAAAATCTAGGGGTAAGTATATCTCATTTGATCTACTTTGGAGAGAGGGTAAGTGCTTTATAACCTGTTGATTACCAAAATAAAATATCTCTATTCTTCAGAAAAACATAAAATGCAAAAGATTTTAAAGTATAGAGCATCCTGTAACTTACTTCTGGTAGGGGATTTAGGAGATTCATTTGTGATTTGCAAAGGAAGAATACCCATGGAGTCTAAATTTCAGGGCCAATCCCAGCAAAATCCATAGCTTACCTGCAGGCAAAGATCTGATGACTTTGTCTCCCTGCTCATCCCCTCTTTACCCTTAGCCAAATTGTGAGCAGACATTTTAGGGAGCTTAAACAATGAAAATCTGAGGCAGTGCTGATAGAATTGAGGCATGCTTTCTTGAAAGCATTTCCATTTTATACAGGTAAGATGTTGGGAGTGGGAGAAGGTTGTCCTGTTACAATAAATCATACCTGTGCCAAGGTTGAGTGGTGGGTGGGATTGGTACCTCAGCCCGCTGGGCTGTGAATAGTTCTCATGTTGATGACGGTGGCATTCTCAACAAATCTGTCACCCAGTGGGCCCATGTCCTGAAAAGAACAGCATATATGATTGGAGTGATAATGTACGTTCACTGGGAGTGGACTCTCCAGAGATTAGAGGCCTATAGGCAAATTAAGACAAGGGCCTGGTGGAGGATGTGATTAAAGTCAGCATCACTGTGAAAGGGTATCAGCAGGGGGAGTGCAGTTTGTCTATCAAATTCCTGAGCACTGGAATTAGTGGGCATCTTGGAAACTAGAAGAAGGTAGTTCCGGTGCCTGGTGGAGGCAGGTTGTTAAACCAAGAGGGTCATTATCTCAGGTGAATCATTCAGACATTGAGCATCCACCTGGCATGAAGCATTCATTGGGAGAGATTTGTAATGTTTAAGGAGTGCTTCTTGCCGTCTCCCTGGCCGTCATCTATCCTTTTGTTTGCAGCTTTTATTCATTAAACATTCGCTGAAGACCTCCCAGGTGCCAGAAGACCATTACCGATAACCTCAAGGCCCCTTTTAGGCACAGGAGACCAAAAAAAGAGATTAAAAGTCTATTTTGACTTAATTGTTAAACTTCCAACTGCTCATTTTGCAGATGCACGTAAATACTTAAAGCACAATAAATTCAAACAAACTCATCATTGTGTCTCAAGGGTTCATTAAATATAAAAAAATAAAGCAGGCTGGACATGGTGGCTCACAACTATAGTCCCAGTGCTTTGGGAAGCTGAGGTGGGTGGATCACCTGAGGTCAGAAGTTCAAGACCAGCCTGGCCAACATGGTAAAACCTCTCTTTACTAAAAATACAAAACATTAGCTGGGCGTGGTGATGGGTGCCTGTAATCCCAGCTACTCGGGAGGCTGAGGCAGGAGAACCACTTGAATCCAGGAGGCAGTGGTTGCAGTGAGCCGAGATTGCGCCACTGCACTCCAGCCTGGGTGAGAGCCGTCTCAAGATAAATGAATGAATGACTCAATCAATCAATAAAAAACAAACCTTTTTCACATGAGTAAACATCTTGGCCTTCAAAGAGTGCTCTGTAAAACTGGGAGTGACCTAAGAACCAATCACATAAAACGAGGTATGCAGGTAGAGAGATATGCCGGACATTATGAGAATATAGACAGGTAGGCGGCGCTTTCTCTAAAGGAGGTAAGGAAAGAGGTGACAGCCGTAGTGTGGTCATTTTGGGACTGTGGTGGGTTGTATTGAAGAGGATAGGAGGTGAGAAAATGCTTGCAGAAGCCAGGACCTGAACTTTGGAACTCTGAGAAGTCCAGCATAGTGGGAGTTGTAGGAGTAGTGAGGGACTTGAGAGATAAGTCCGTACTAAAATGTGATGGGCCTTTCTGCCTAAGGCAGCGTTTGGATTTGATCCCAAAAGGCCTTAGTCGGGGATTCACAAGGTCAGGATGCATGATCCAGGTGGAAAGGCAGAATTAATATACTCATGGGGAGGATTATTAGCGAGTTCAGGCAGGAACATAGCCAAGATATACTTGTACGTACCTAATGCTTCATGGGGGGATGCTGGGATCTGGAGGTATTTCCCCAGTCCATCTCAGGCTTGTTATTCCATTGAGGTTTGCTCTGGTCCCTGCTGATGACAGATCAAGAAGATGACTAACTTGTTAAGGTGAGATTCATGTGCTGTAGGAACTAGGCTGTGAAATTCTGAAGTCAGAATAAGAAACTGACTTACATTTTCACACAGGGCTGCTAAGATGACTTAGATTTGAGGCTAGGGGTGAAGGGTGGTGGTGAAAAGTGGGTAGGTAATCAAGAGTCACCCCAAGTAGACAATTTTTATACCTGTGTTACGGGTATGAGGTTTCATACTGTTCTCTCTACTTTTGTATATGTTTAAAAGGTTCTGTAACAACATTAAAAATAGGAAGAATAATAGCTTCACATGTTTTCCTGAGAATTAAACAAGTAAAGATCCTGTATTGACTGTTGCTATTATTGGCCACTGTCTTGGCTAAATTTCACTTTTTCTTCCTCACTCTATTATATCTTGCTCTCGACTTTCTTGGCCTATTCTGTTTCCGGCCTGGAATTTGCCTTGTGGATTTTGGACAGTTTAGCTTTTCTGGTTTTGACCCTGGATGATGCCTGTGTATCTTCTCTGGCCCATCCTGCCCAGGGAACCACCCCGATCAACTCCCCAATCCTATTGCCTACCCGGGGTCAGCCCTGCTGGATTGAACCTTGTTTGCTCAGGTCCATGTGTGTGTGTTGGAGGGGAGAGGAGGGGACTGAGATGGAAAGAGAGTGAGCCATAGAAAGTACACTTGACAATATTCCAGTATCCCCCTTTATACAGTGGATCTCTTCCTGAAATGTTGGCAATTCGATTTTCTTTGCATTATATTTTTATGTATAGATGTGTATGTATACAACAGTAAAGTCAGTGAATCTGTGAGCTGATGGACATTATTACATCGATACTTACTGTAACTTCAAGATGTTTGCTTTCATTTTGGATGGAGCCTCAATGATCAGTGACTGTCAGCCTTTTTATGTATTCATTTCTGGCTACTCAGGCCGCTTTGCTATGTTGTGGATTATTTGTAAACAAATATTTTAATATACCAGATGAAAAGATTATTTAAAGGAACCCTGTGGCCAGTCCTTTCATGTGATGCAAACAGTATTTATTTAGGACTTGTTAAGTGCCAGATATTATGCTGGGCCCTTTCTTGTCCCTTGTTGATCTGTAAGCTATCCTTTTGAAGTAAATGTTATCTTCATTTTTACTTTTTCAGAATCACATGTTTAATACAATAGTCTCTTATTTGAAGGAATTACGTTCCATTTAGTATTTTCAGAACACAATTGACTGCAGGCAACTGAAACTGCAGATAACAGGAAAACACTATATATACTAGGATCCTTTTGGTTCCAAGTAAAAGAAGACCTACCCTACACTGATTCAAGTAACAAGGATAATTTACTGGTTTTTGTGACTGAGAAGTCCAGCCAGGGGGTGTGTTTCAGGTATGGCTTGATCCAGAGATTCGTGTTGGTATTAGGGATCTGGTCACTAGTCCTAGGACTGTCTTGGCTCTGCCTTCCTATGTATGTGGTCCTCACCTTCATGCTGTTGTCACTCATGGTGACAAAAACAGCCTCAGAAGATTCAGGCCTTATGAATGAGCGCCACATCAACCATAGGACAGCCAGCAAATTTCACCCAGGATCACAAGCAGAAGTCATGAAATTCACTAAGACCGGATTGACTCAAGTCATGTGTTTGCCTTAAACTAGTCATCGTGGCCAGAGAAAGGGACCGCATTGCTTGGCTTGACCTAGGATATGTGACCTAGGACATGTGTCAGCTTCAGCCTTACAATCAAGGAGATGCTGTTTGCTAGGAGGAAATGAGTGCTGGAGAGGCCATCCACAGATGGCCACTACAGGGACAGGGCATGTAGTGCTCTCTGTCTAGCTCCAGAGCTTTTAGTTTTTTCCTAAAGCAGTGTTGAATGTCTTCACTGTTCGTCCCATTCCTTTGGAAGCCTTGGGTCTTAAGTCACTCTCTAGTGATTTCCCCCATCATCAAATTGTTTAGAAACTCTATATTCTCAACAAGGAAGTTAGACTTCATTAATTCAACGTATATTTACTGAGTACCTACTATGCCAAGCTCTAGGTCAGAGGCTGGAGATACAATTATATGCAATGTGGACATGGCCTCTGTCCTTATAGGGCTTATTGACTAGTGGAAGAGACAGGAATGAAAAATGATGAGACAGATGTAAGTTGGAGCTCTGGGCCTGGCGCAGTGGCTCACACCTATAATCCCAGCACATTGGGAGGCCGAAGCTGGCAGACTACAAAGTCAAGAGATCAAGACTATCCTGGCCAACATGGTGAAACGCCATCTCTACTAAAAATACAAAAATTACCTGGACATGGTGGTGTGCGCCTGTAGTCCCAGCTACTTGGGAGCTGAGGCAGGAGAATTGCTTGAACCTGGGAGGCAGAGGTTGTAGTGAGCTGAGATCACGCCATTGTACTCCAGCCTACCACAGAGCAAGACTCTGTTTCAAAAAAAAAAAGATGGAGCTCTAATACATGCCTGGCCTTTGTAGAGCCTTGGCAAACAGTTACTGAATGAATGAAATAATCACACAAATATATAATATTAAGCTGTGGTCAGGCTACAACGGGGAGCCATGGGAGCATCTCCGGGGAGGATCTAATAGCTGAAAACCCAGGATAAGCCTTGGGCGATTCAGAGCCTGGGGCTGGCGTGGAGGGAGGTGTGGCCCATGAGGTCCATTTTGGCCTTGACAGACTCTGATATCCTCAGAGTTAATGAGGGGTCCTAATGTCTGAGAAAGCCATAAGAGAAGTTAGCTATCATGCTTTATATTGTAATCATTCATGTTCCTAGAATGATTCATCTACATTTGAATCTATTCATGTTAACCCGAATTTCAGATTCCTTAAAAATGTTTCTTCTTTCTCCAGATCTTTTAAAAAATATTGTGGAAGGTTCTTCTTCCCTTAGTAGGTGAGTCCTGGCGGGTCCAAGCGCGGCTCAGCACCTCTTCCCTAGTCTCCCCCGGTTCCCCAAACTCGTAGCGCCTCTTCATCTGGACTCCCCAGCACTTGTGGTCTCTGCCTTCTATGGAGCATCTGCTTTCCTCGCCATCTTTCTGTGGGACTTCTCCAAAAGATTATAAGCGGTGATAACTGGAAAAGGAGGAGATATGGGGTTGCTCATGGATTCCTGGAATGGCTTGTCTCCACAGACACCTGGAAGAAAAACCTGCACAGTGTGGACAAGGAAGGGTCGTGCTTTTCTTAAAAAACAGACACTGATTCCATAGCCTTGCAAAGGTTCTAAATTGAGGTGTGCCTTGGAATAGTTTTCATTTCCTGGAGCACTGTTTCTAGCTTATCCGCCACTGAGCCATCCTACATTGTCTTTCTCCATCCACACTCTCATCATCTACCCTTTCAAGAGAAAAATCTTTTAAAAGCAAGTGGGACTAGAAAAGCTTTTTTTTTTTTTTTTTAAATCACAGCCTGAGGCTTCCTTCTATTCCTAGAATGGCAGGTTCTAATGGAAGTAAGAGATGGTGTTGGGGTCAGCTAACTTTAGTCTTACTTTCCTTTTCTCCTTACCAGTGCTAGTGGCCACACAGTGATTGTGTTAGTAACCCTGGACCTGTGCTAAGTGGAGATTTGGGGATGACCTCAGGGGTGGTGTACTGTC
Source organism: Cebus imitator (assembly GCF_001604975.1). Lineage (NCBI taxonomy): Eukaryota > Metazoa > Chordata > Mammalia > Primates > Cebidae > Cebus > Cebus imitator. The sequence continues at coordinate 1,365,313 of NW_016107665.1, forward strand.
ATACGCTTTTTTTTTTTTAATTGACTGGTGTGTATAGAAAAGTTGGGGCGTCGATGAAGAAAAGTACATTTCTTAACTCTTTCTTTCAAAAATTTCTTGTTGTAATAACAATTAAGGCACTGAAACAACATGAAAATTCCGCATTTGTCTGTGAACGAGGAAAGAGGGAAAGAGAAAAATGACGAGGAAAAGGTGGATTATCAGGTTAGGAAATGTTTCTAGTGAGGCAGCATCTTTTTAACCTTGAATTTGCGTAGTGTCTCTTGAATCCAACTCTCTTTCTCTCTGTGTCTCTTTGTGTGTGTCTCAGTGTGTTCTTTCCTGGGTTTTGTGGCAGGATTCCACGGATAGCAGAGCTGCAAATCATTTGTAAATTTGCAAATTCTTTTTATGTTCAAGTGAATCAATAGTGAAAATTGTTCCCTGTTCTTGGACAGAGGCCTGAAATCCATATTGCTCTGTGTGCACTGGTGAAACTTGGTAATCTCAGAACTCTTATGGGAGCCCAACCTGGCTGGGGTGTAGTGGCAGGGCCTTATTCTGACTGGTTACTCAATAAGTATTTGTCAAATGGATATCTGGAATATCAAACTAAAGCTGGGGGTGTTTACATCCTAGATGGATGCTGTCAGTTCTTTCACCATGTTTGTGAGAGAGCGCCAGAAAAGGACGTGGCTATGTCTCAGGGATCCAGGTCTTTGTACTGTATCTCCTTTCTGTGCTCTGCTGGTTCTGTGAAGCAGTAGAGCCAGACTTTCAGGACATAAGGTGCGGCTGGAACATTCTGGAATCCTGGAAACTTGCTAAAGTGGGAGCAGCTGTTTCTGCTTCTTGGGAGAAGAGCAAGTCCTTTGCTTTGACACTGTGGGACTGGCCTGACAGTGTGGGGAGGGAGGGAGTAGGCACTGATTTGTGTCTTTGCCGCCTCTGACGGGGGATCTTTCCTGACCTGTTGATGACAGAAGGAGTTGCTTCAAACCACTTGGCTTTGCTGAAATTGACTCTTGCTGGAGATTTTCCTTTAAGAAGCTGTAGGACAGGTGAGCTGGGGTATGGCTAATCGTCATTTGTATTGGGTTCCCGGAGTGGATTGTAAAGTGCTTATAGAGATACTGTGATTGGTGTTTGGTTTGGTTTTTCTCTGATTGAATAGCAATCATTTGAATTCAGCGTTCTGCTTGTGCTGTGTTAATTTTGGTATTTCATTTCTTGCCCCATAGTTGTGAGCTACTAAGATGTTTTGGAAAGGTGAACCAGAAAGATGGAGGTATTAGTCTTCCTAGGAGCATGCTATCTGAAGTTTTGTTTTTTTCCATCCAGTTGCAAGGACAGGATAGAGAGCCCTTCATAGCATAGAGCCAGTGAGAGTGTGGGTAGCTTATGAGGCCCTCTTGGCACCATGGCCAGTGTGGATGGAAAGGCAAAACCAGTTTGGTTGGTGGCCACACAGCCAAGGCAGGGTCCTTTAGAACAGAGGGAGCTTTGAGAACTATCTCCAGCAGCCACATGGCTTACAATAAAGCTCAACTTTGAAAGCGTTTACACACTAGAGCAACAAGGAGAACTAATCTGGTGGTAATGTGATCTGCAGAGGCCATGAGGAGTCATGCAGCATTTCCGTTGCCAGGCCTTTGGTCTGTAATACTGCAGTTTGTTTACAAGCCCCTGCTGATAGTTTGTGGACCTCTTCAGAACCTATTTAGGAACCAGGAAAAGTCCAGAGTTAATCAGTGAAGAAGGGGTAAAGAAGCAGTATTGAAACACTGAATCTGGCCATTTACCAAAGAAGCTGCTATTCCGTACGAAGGGAGGTTTAACTGTTAATAAGCTCCCAATTATTATAGGTAAACAGGCAAAGATACCTGCCTTATTCTACAGATCACTCATAGTGGCATTTTAAATTTTGTCAGATAGCCCTTTCATTTCTCTAATTTGTTGGAAAAACGTGTTCAGATGCTGTTAATATTGACCTCGAGTGGGAAGTCAAAATCCTTGTGCAGATAAGGGACATATCATCTCACACATACAAAAGGATTAGACTTTAAGTGGCCAGGATAGTATCAATCCTGTGACTATATTGACATCTTTGTGGCTTGTGTGTGAACACACACAGACACACACACACACACACACACACACACACACACACACACACATTTTGTCATCTTCAGTGGAATTAGTACTGGGTCCTGGACAACTCCTCAATTTACTTATGATCTCCTGATCATCTCTGTGATGGGGATACATCCCAGTCTCTGTTTATTCATATTCCTCATTTAAATCTCACAAATGTACCCCCAGAGTGCTCCAAAGGGATCTGGAGGTACAGGTATGAAAAGGGAACATAAAAGGCTTTGAAGATGGCTGGAGCCTATTGTTCAGTAGATGTCTTGGGCTGTGTTTTTTCATGTTTTCCATTCTCGTGTTGCCCCCAGGATGATTTTATTCAGATGTTTGAAAGGTATGGGTGTTTACCTTTTAGAACACATGAGTTAGTATTGCATCTTCTTTGGAGGGACTTCAGCAATCTGCAAGTGGGAAAGTAGCCTGATAAATTTCTGATCCTCATCCAGCTGTTATTGCCAGTCTGGTTGTGAAATGTGACAGGACCATGGCCAACTGTGTGATGTTGGAATATGTTGCCTCTGAAATTACTTTCTTTTTTTTTTTTTTTTTTTTGAAATGGAGTTTCGCTCTTGTTTCCCAGGCTGGAGTGCAATGGCGTGATCTCGGCTCACCGCAACCTCCGCCTCCTGGGTTCAGGCAATTCTCCTGCCTCAGCCTCCTGAGTAGCTGGGATTACAGGCACGTGCCACCATGCCCAGCTAATTTTTTGTATTTTTAATAGAGATGGGGTTTCACCATGTTGACCAGGATGGTGTCGATCTCTTGACCTCGTGATCCACCCGCCTCGGCCTCCCAAAGTGCTGGGATTACAGGCTTGAGCCACCGCGCCCGGCTCTGAAATTACTTTCTATCCTCTACATTGCTCTGTGAATTAAGAAGGAGTGACTGGCAGTGATCAGGAGGTCTAAATCACATTTTGCATTTGCCTATACAGGAGTTATTGGTTTTCCGTTAATCACGAGATACTCTTCCAGGGGCCATTTCCAAGGGATTGCAAACATACGGAGCTTCATTCCAGTTTGAGACTATGCTTGTGGAAAGATACTTAAAAGTATAAAATAGGACATAGATGATAACTAATATTGATAATGAAACAAGAAAATTATGGTCCTGGATGTCTGCCCTTGGAGGGATTAGGACTCCAGCCTGAGTCTAGAAGACCAGATAGGATTTGAAAAATGGAGAGAGCAAGGGAGGAACATTTCAGGCAGGGGAATGACATACAAATGAGGAGCTCGGTGTGGATAGGGTATGTTGGGGACAGTTACAGAGTCTTGGAAAGTGGGTTTATGTATGTCCTAAGAGAATTGGGTAAAATTGGATGGAAAAATACGAGTAGGCAGACATCATGATGCTTTGGATGACAGAAACCCCAAATTAGCATAAACAATAAAGACAATGTGTTGGCTCAATAACTGGAAAAACAGCTACTTTTCAAGTTGCACATAGGGATCTCTAGGTGTGCCTTCCTAGGCCTCGATTTTCTGGTGCTCACCAGAAGGCAGTCAGCAATAGCCAGGGCTCCCTGGTTCTTTATTCACACCCATAACCATCAAACAAAAGACTTGATATTTGTTCTGATTGGGCCAATTCTGAATAACACGGCTGCCAGGGGAAATGCCACGTTCTTAGAAATGGGTTTCTGTTCATCCTACAGCTGGTCAGAATATGGAGGAAATTGTGCTGATTAGGTTATGCTGGTAAACATCAACTTTTGGGCCGGACACCGTGGCTCATGCCTGTAATCCCAGCACTTTGGGAGGCCGAGGTCAGGAGTTTGAGACCAGCCTGATGAAGGCGGCGAAACCCATCTCTATTAAAAATACAAAAATTAGCTGGGCATGATGGTGGATGGCCATAATCCCAGATATTTGGGAGGCTGAGGCAGGAGAATCGTTTGAACCCGGGAGACAGAGGTTGCAATCAGCTGATATCATGCCATTGAGCTGCAGCCTGGGTGACAGAGTGAGACGCCATCTCAAAAAAAAAAAAAAAAAAAATCAACTTTTAGAGCTAAGTTTGGGGGCAGATCCTGTGGCTGCTGCATAGTGATTTCCCAAAGGAAAATCTATCCTGGCAGAAAGGAATGGCAGGATAAAGGGTGGATTCACAATAAAATCAGTGTCCACTCAAGGATAAAATTATGGGTGGATCTGAAGCCGGGGGTAAAGGATAAAATTATGGGTGGATTTGAATCCTGGAGTAGATAATCTTGAGGAATCCAAGACTTTATTCTATAGGCAGATCCACTTGAGGTTATTACTCTATCTGTCTTGGTCCTTAATAGGAGTGTGTAATGGTTTGCCACTGATCTTAACTATATCTGCTATGCCCAGAAAAGTTCTTTGGTAGCTAATTTGCCTTCTTATCCTCATCTGCTTTAGCTCCTTACTAGGACTGTACGTGTACAGCAATTAGCTGCCTTTTATTGAGACCCTATGGAGTGTAAAACATAAATGGCTCTGGAGGGAGATCTTTCCTTCTTCCGGTAGGGCTCCCTGAGAGCCATACTCCAGTTACTTAAGAGTCTTCTGTTAGGTTATTACATTTAGTCTTCTATTTGATCACATTAACACTGATCACAAATCATGTGGGATTGCTGAAGTATATTTATTTATTTATTTATTTATTATTATTTTAATTTGAGACAGTCTTACCATGTTGCCCAGGCTGGTTTCTAATACCAAGCAGTCCTTCCACCTCAGCCTCCCAAAGTGTAGGGATTACAGGTGTGAGTCACTGCACCTGGCTTTTGAAGTTTAATAGTGCCACTCAGAGCCCCGCTGTGCTTCCATCCGTCCATTGATCCAGTGAGTTCCTTATATGTGCCAAGAACTCTGCTGGCCACTAGAGGCGAATCCAGGTATGGCACACGGTCCCTACTCAAGAGCTCCCAGCCTGGTTGGGGAATTTGACAATTCTACAATTTTGAATTTATGTGGTATATACTGTTTGTAGTGTGCTGTGGAAGTTTCGAGGAGTTTCTCTCAACCAAAGGTGTTGGCTGATAACATTTTTTAGTTGAAATGATGTTTAAAATGGTCTTAGAGAATTGGGTAAGGCAGGGAGCAGACGTTTAGAGCCGAGGGAAACATGATAAATGAATCAAGGCCACAATGATGTCATTTCCAGGAAGCTGCAGGTGTTGTTTTATAGCTAAGGCTGTAGTTCTTAAATAGCTGGGAGGTGGAGTGGAAATGCAGGTTCCCAAACCTGCCACCTGAGATTCTTATCAATGGATTGGGAATGTGGTGTGGGCAACACACTTTACACTTGTTTAGCTGGTTCTTATGATGGTGATCCAGGGAGTACCAGCCTGGGGTAAGAGTTCAGTTGTGAGGCTGGGAGGGTGAGGGATGGAGGTTGGGGTAGGGGAAGGGCAGGAGTCTAGAGCTTCCAGGTCTGAGTGGTGAACAGGATCTTTTAGGAAGTTAAAGGCATCAGCCAGCAAAGTATGTTAGAACACTTAGAATACTTAGAACAGGAAATAATAGCTTAGGTTTATTGTTGCAGAGTTGAGCTAAAACATATTTACAGGGGGAAAAAAATTCCTCAAAATCATGACTTGGCTCTAAACTCATGCAGCCGAGAATTCAGGTTCCAAACTTCAAGTGCAGTTCTTAGTCTGCCAGTCTGCCTCCCAGTTGGAAATTATTTATATTTGTTATATTAGCTCCGTGGTTTTGGAATGCTCTTGAGTAACTTTGGAGGCCGCTCTACAAATTGCGTGATTCATTATTTAAAAATATGATTGATTCAAGACAGAATAAATATTCAGAATACTGAATATTTTTTGTTACTCAGAATAATACTGAATCCACATGGGTGGTGCACTAAAGGGGGTGTGCAGCATTTATACAGTTAAGGATATTTGGGGATTCACTTAAATTGGACCTCTTTGCATAGAATCATTAAGACATTGAAAGACATTTTAATTTCTTCCCTCAGAAAGGTAACCATAAGAACCTTCTCGAACTGTTCTTGATTTATTCTGTAAACTGCTTAGAGTGAGCTAGGTTCCCCATCTAATGGATAGTATACTGTAGATTAGAGGTCCCCAAACTTTTTGGCAGGGACTGGTTTTGTGGAAGACAATTTTTTCATGGACCAGGTGCTGCGGGGATGGTTTCTGGATGATTGAAGCACATTACGTTTATTGTGTTCTTTATTTAAATTATTAATACATTGCAATATATAATGAAATAATTATACAATTCATCATAATGTAGAATCAGTGGGAGCCCTGAACTCATTTTCCTGCAACTAGATGATCCCGTCTGGGGGTTACGGGAGACAAAAACAGAACTTCAGGCATTCGATTCTCATAAGGAGCGCATAACCCAAATCCCTCCCATCCGCAGTTCACAATATGTTTACAATCTTAAGAGAATCTAATGCTCCCTCCTATCAGATGGGAGGTGGATCTCAGGTGGTAAAAGTGAGTGATGGGGAGCAGTTGTAAATACAGATGATGCTTTGCTTGCTTGCCAACTGCTCACCTCCTGCTGTGCAGCCTGGTTCCTAACAGGGTACAGTCTGGTACCAGTCCGTATCCTGGGGATTGGGGAACCCTGCTGTAGATTCTCCTTTTTACTTCCTGTGCAGTGTGATTTTTACTGACCTGGTATTAAGAACTAGAGTGCAGACCTGACATGGTGGCTCACACCTGTAATCTCAGCAGTTTGGGAGGCTGAAGTGGGCAGATAATGAGGTCAGGAGTTTGAGACCAGCTTGGCCAACATAGTGAAACCTCATTTCTACTAAAAAAAAAAAAAAAAAATTAGCCAGACGTGGTGGCGAGTATCTGTAATCCCAGCTACTCTGGAGGCTAAGGCAGGAGAATTGCTTGAACCAGGGAGGCAGAGGTTATAGTGAGCCAAGACTATGCCATTGCAATTCAGCCTGGGTGACAAAGCGAGACTGTGTCTCAAAAAACAAACAAACAAACTGGAAAAACTAGATTTCAGACCGGCTTTATGTTTTACAGTATTGTTGGAGTTACCCAGCTACGTTACAGGCTTAGTGGAAATGACTGAAAAAGTCCCACTTTTCAGTACAGCTTTTAACTGCTTTGTGTCTTATATTGCGTTGAATTCATTAGTTAAGTTTGAGAACAAGGTGACACGTAGCAATGAAGCATGAGAGCTGCTTCATCCTTGACATTAAAATTATTTATTGTGTTAGGCTTTAGCGTGTGGGTTGATAGAGTGTACAAGAAAGCACACTTAAAGACAAACCATTGACATTAGTGGGTCAGTTAGCCCCACTGTTGACTTTTTGAGTCAGGTACTTCTTTGTTGTCGTGGGCTGTCTTGAGCATTGCTGGATGTTTTACAGCATCCTGGTTGCTACCTGCTAGACCCAGTTTTGACAATCAACAAATGTCTGTAGACATTGTCAAATGTCCCCTAGGGAAAAAAATTACCCCTGATTGACAATCACTGAGTTAGCAGAGACAAGAAAAAGCCTTTTATAGGCTATATTTTTATTCTGTTGTTAATCTGTCTTTTGAGAAATTTGTTTAGACTATTAAATGCATATAGTTGATTCCCATTATTCGTGGATTCCGTATTTGTGAATTTGCCTGCTTAGTGAGATGTATTTGTAAGCTGCAAAACCATGTTTTAGGTCCTTTTGCTGTCATCTATGGACTTACAAAGCGTGAAAAATTTGAGTTGACCAATGTGCACATTCCTAGCTGAGATCACACAAGAAAACACTCTGCACTCTTGTTTTAGCTCTCATACTGTACACACATGTCCTTAGTGTGGCCTATTTAATGCCATGCTTTTGCATTTTTAAACTTTTTTTTGGTGATTTTGCTGTTTAAAATGATCCCCTGATGTAGTGCTGAAGGCCTGTCTGGTGTTCCTATGCTCAAGAGGGCTGTGATGTGCCTTAGGGAGAAAATGTATATGTTAGATAAGCTTCATTCATACTTGAGTTACAGTACCATTGGCTGGGATAAATGTTAGTGAATTGACAATATATTAAAGAAGGCTCTTTAAATAGAAACACACTTAAAGCAAGATTGTGTATTGATTGGCTGATAATTTTGTGATCAGAGGCTTGTAGGAACATAACCCTGTATTTCCTCTAGGAGCAGAGGTTCAGTATTTACTAATTCAGTGTTCATAGAGACTTTGTAGAACATAACTACTGCAAATAATGAGAATGGACTGTATAAACATTATTTTTCTGGCCTGTATGTCAAAAGCCTACATTTTAAGGATCTCATGTGATATGTGATTAAACAAGATTGCTATTCTTTCTAAAAAATAATATAGCCACATTATAAAAACTTACAAAATAATTGCTGAGTCAGAGGATGTCAATATCTTTAAAGCTCTCACATACCCTATGAAAAAGGTTGTATATTTATAATACCAGCTTCAATACATCTTTGCTGGCATTATTTTGCATTTTTCATCTTATTTAAAAATATTGGTGGCTGGCCGTGGTGGCTCACGCCTGTAATCCCAGTACTTTGGGAGGCAAAGGCGGATGGATCACCTGAGGTCAGGAGTTCAAGACCGGCCTGGCCAACCTGGTGAAACCCCATCTTTACTAAAAATTAAAAAATAAGCTGGGCATGTGGTGGGCGCCTGTAATCCTAGCTACTCAGGAGGCTGAGGCAAGAGAATCACTTGAACCTGAAAGGCAGAGGTTTCAGTGAAATGAGATCAGGCCATTGCACTCCAGCCTGGGTGACAAAACAAGACTCCATCTCAAAAAGGAAAAAAAATGGCAAAGTTGATTCATGTTCGAGAAAATACAAATTTCACAGATATATTTAAAATACAACTTAAAATGCTTTCCTGCCAGATGTGGTGGCTCATGCCTGTAATCCCAGCACTTTGGGAGGCCGAGGTTGGCGGATCATGAGGTCAGAAGATGGAGACCATCTTGGCTAACATGGTGAAACCCCATCTCTACTAAAAACAGTATGAAAGATTAGCTGAGGATGGTGGCGTGTGCCTATAGTCCCAGCTATTCGGGGAGCTGAGGCAGGAGAATCACTTGAACCCTGGAGGCAGAAGTTGCAGTGAGCTGAGATCGTGCCACTGCACTCTAGCCTGGACAACAGAGCGAGACTCTGTCTCAAAAAAAAAAAAAAGAAAAGAAAAAAAAATGCTTTTCCCTTTTAACTTTTTCCCACCTTTTCCTCATGAGTGTTACGAATTTGGTCCACATCATTTTCAGGCCTTTTCAGAAAATGCACATAAAAATAAGTGCATTTTAAAAATAAATGCATCTATATTAAATACCCGTAATTTAATATAGAAGGGACTTAATTTTTGCCTATTATGTACCGTTAGCATTATGCTTTGTTATTGCATATAATTTAGGTGGAAAAATACTTCCTTATTTGTAAAATACTTATTAAAATGTTTAACTTGTCAAAAGAAATTATATAATGATGCTTCTGTTTAATAGCTGTGGATTACTATTTGTGCTGTGCAATTAGCTTGCGATGCATATCTTTTAATCTAATCTTTATTATTATTATTTTTTTTGCCAGTACCTAGAGCTGCAGAACAAAACGCAGATTCAGTCTTGCAGTTTTATTATTTTCTTTCACTAATCTTGACAGAGGATTTCAATAACTCAATTTTCGGGTAGAGAAGTAGTTAATGATTAGATGCAATTAGGTAAACATTATCTAAGATTAGTGAAGATGCGTAATCTAAATGATTACAACAGATGTTTGTGGAATGAGTTCAATGTGAGGAAAACACTTGAATGTTAAAGTGGTTCTCTAACCCCTGCCCCCTCACTGTAGCAGAAGAAAAGAGGATATTAAGGGATGGTTGATACTCATTCATGTATTTCAGGAAACATAGGGACTACTTAAGAGTATGACTAGAATTTCTGTCATACATCAAGATTTCCTTGATCTTAGTATGAGGAAGTAAAACCTTGTACCAGCTGCTGATACCAGATATAGAATTTTGGTTGAGTTTTAAGTCCTACTTATATCAGAAAGCTGTAGTTTTAACTTAAGACGACTTAGACAATAAAAACACTACTGGGAAAGAGATACTAAAATGTTCCTAGTTTTGACTGACAGAAAAACTAAAAAGAATTGTAGACCTTTGAAATAAGTCAGATAAGTCATTTCTAGGATGATGGGAGATAAGTTGTTTCTAGGATGATGGGACAGAGAAATTGTAAAAGTTTAGGATTAACCTGTTTACTGCTTAGAAAAAAATAACATAAAAGGTATGCTTTTACCAAGGTCAATTAGAACTATTTTCTGGAACAAATGGAAAAGACTGGATAATGCTACTGACTGAGCTAAGGGGATAAGTCACCGAATACCCAAGCCTCAGTTTCACCTAACAAGGAGACTTACAGTATTATTAAGACCTATAAGATTCTGTTTTCCAGTGAGAGAGTACCACTTACATGATAACTTTGCACCTCCATCCCAAATTCAGCACTCCAGCAAGACTCCAGGAATTATTCCAGTAGTGGAAAAACTTAAGGGTTTGGCAGAGATACAGATTTAGAAAATTCATGTAACTGGATTTGCTACGAAAAATTCACAGAATTTTTAAAGTTTATAAATTCTGTCCTATTTAGGGGGAAAAAAAACCAGCTTTCCCACAGGTTAGGAATTAGGAGGGCTTTACCCTGTGAAATTCTTAGTTTATTCTCGGGGTGATTTTTGTTTGTTTGCTATTCAGATAATCATCTAAATCCTACTGGGATGCCCTTTGAAGTGCATAGCTTTTCTTATGGAACTTCTATGGGAGAGACCCTTAATAGAATGTTTAAAGGAAAATATTTCAGATAGTTGTCCACATTCCTCTCTTAATTTCTCAAAAACAGCAAAAATGCTTTTTTATTTTTTACTTTACTAATTTTTCATTTGTGAATGTTTATGAAAAGACTCAGTTGAAGTGTTCCTTTATTTAATGTTTTTGCTTGCTCTGAAAGATTCAAACATTGTAGAAAGGTTTAGAGTAAAAGTAATAGATCAGGTTGTGTTCCCCCTCAGAAAATATGTGTCAGTTTTAAATATCTTTATTGTATTCTAAATATCAATGTATTTGCTTTCTGCACTCTCCTGTTCTAGTAATAATAGAACACATCTATTTTTGTAATGCTGTCACTCATTTTGTTACTGTGGCTTTGTAGTATATTTAGTTTTATGAGATTTCCTTTCATTATTTATTTATTTATTTATTTATTAACTTTTTTGGGGTCATTCTCTTCCATTTGGACTTTAGGATTAGTTTTTTGAATTGAGATGCTGGCTGACTTACATTGACTTTACAAACTGAGGAAGAATTGTTATCTTCTAATATTGAGTCTTCCCATTTGGGAAATGGTAGTTCTCTCTGTTATTTGTGTGTTTTTTTTTTTTTTAAATGTCATTTAGTAAAATTTAAAATAAGATTGGTTTGGCATATTTGTGGGTAGGTTTATTTCTTAGGAGGCTTTCTTTTTTTTTCTTTCCCCTGCCACCCTTCTTTCTATTCCTACATGCTATTATGAGTAGAATTTTTTTAAATGTCCTCTCCTCTCTCCTCCCCTCCCCTTCCTTTCTTTCTGCCTTTCACAGGGTCTCACTTTGTCATCCAGGCTGGAGTGCAGTGGCAAGATAAGGGCTCACTGCGGCCTCAACCTTCTGGGCTTGAGTGATCCTCGAATCCCAGCTTCCTGGGTAGCTGGGACTACAGGTGCACGCCACCATGCCTGGCTAATTTTTGTTGTTGTTGTTTTTCATAGAGATGGGGTTGTGCCATGTTGCCCAGGCTGGTCTCAAGAGGTCCTCCTGCCTCAGCCTCCCACAGTGCTGGGATCATAGATGTGAGCCACCATATCCAGCTAAAGAAATGCCATTTCCTAAATGGTTCCTGTATCTGACCATTTATAATCCACTAGACTCTAGGCAGACAGGCATTCCATTTGCAAATATCGAAAGTTTTACTGCTACTGCCTTCTTGCTAGTACTTTATTTCATTTTTCTGTCTGCACTGGCTAGAGGGTGAAATAAAATTCTGAATAGTAATAGCAGGCCTCCTTGTTTTATTCCTGATTGTAACGGGGCACTATGTGTAACTCACCATTTGTTTGCTCATTTTCATACATTGCTGATTAACTTTTCTTTATAAGGAAGTATTTGTTATTGATAAGAAAGTATCAGATTAACTATAATCAGGGGGAAATATTTAAGTCATTTTTTGTTTCTCAAAGGATTTGGCAGTGATGTGAGATGTGCCAAGAAATAAAAAAGGTTTTATGATTGATCAAAAACAGATTCTCATATTTGTCTCTCCTCTGAGGAATTCCTAATGAATAGGATATAGGAGCATGTTAAAACACCCGAAGACTCACTGCACCACACAGAACTTCCGAGAAACCCTAGACACACACTTTGAGCAAGGTTGTCTTACTGTTCTTGAAGGAGAGTGTGAGTGGGATCAGGGGATCTCACCAGTGGCGGTGACCCAGGCTGGGGCGGAGTCTTGGGGTGTGGAAGTCATGTTCTCAAGAAGTAGATGGAGCCACTTAAGTGGGCCCTGGGAGCCAATTGGTAGGGTTGAAATTCAGAAAATCTTGACTACTTGTCAGATCCAGTGGGACTTTGGAGGCTGCATGGAAACAGTGAATTTAGAGATGTCGCATACCAGATATAGAGAATGACACACAAGATGTATGATGTGATAGTGTAGGATTCTGGGACTTTTACATGGCAGGGGTCCTTATCTGTGTTACTGAAGAGTGGGTTGGCAGAGTTAAAGCCAAAGGCTTAGAATATAACCTCAAACTTTGTCATACTATTCTTTCTTGCTAGTGGCTTCTACTACCTGGGAACACCTTTTTTTTTTTTTTTTTTTTTGGGGTTGGAGCTTTGCTCTTGTTGCCCAGGCTGGAATGCAGTGGCATGATCTCAGCTCACCGCAACCTCCACCTCCCAGGTTCAAGGCATCCTCCTGCCTTAGCCTCCCGAGTAGCTGGGATTACAGGCATGTGCCACCAAACCTGGCTAATTTTTGTATTTTTAGTAGAGACACGGTGTCACCATTTTGGCCAGCCTGGTCTCGAACTCCCGACCTCAGGTGATCCGCCCACCTTGACCGGAACACTTTTATTAGGTAAATTTGAAATTATTATGTGGTGGCTGAAAGCCATAATCCCTAGTACCTTTTTTTTTTCTTTGTTTTTTGAGACAGAGTCTTGCCCTGTCACCCAGGCTGGAGTGCAGTGGCATAATCTTGGCTCACTGCAACATCTGCCTCGTGGGTTCAAGCAATTCTCTGCCTCAGACTCCTGAGTAGCTGGGATTATAGCTGCGTACCACCATGCCTGGCTAATTTTTGAATTTTTAATAGAGACGGGGTTTCACCATGTTGGCCAGGCTGATCTTGAACTCCTGACCTCATGATCCACCCGCCTTTGTCTCCCAAAGTGCTGGGGTTACAGGCATGAACCAGCAGTGCCCAGCGCCCCACTACCTTTAAATGATAGGTTTTGCCCCAGTGATTCCTGGAGCCTTGTGTTCTGCAGAGGCACCTCAGTGGACTGCAGGGTTGTGTAGCTCCTGATCTCAACGCCTATTTCAGCCAAAGCAACTCTGCTTTTATGTATCTCTGTTGGTTATTGGACTTCTGAGTGGAATCATATTTGAAGAAAAGACTTTACTGCTAAAAAATTTTTAAAGCTATTATTGTAATTCATTTTACTGATTTAAATCATGTTTGTATGGGTGATATTGATCTTGTCTACATAACTTGACATTTTGTATACCAACTCAATTGCATTTCTCAAGAAAAATTTTCTAGCATGAAGGATTTAGAAATGACTTTGTCATCCATCTGATGTAGATGTTACAGCATTTTGAATGTGCAGGCATGTGCTTGGGTCAGTTGTGTGCATGTCTTATTTCTTCTGTTAAATGGTGAGCTGCTTAAGGACCTGCTTTTATCTTGTTTATTTTGTTTTCCATTCCTGCTCCCACCATTACCCCTGAGAACCTACCACATATGTTCAGGATGTAGTTCCTGTAGAAGAAAGATCATTTTCTTCTTCAACCTTCATAGATTCTTAGTTGGAACAGACCCCGGTAACAGAAGACAGATTTAACAAGAGAAAAGCAGAATTATTGACATGTGTATTTCGTGTAACAGGAAGACACCTAGGGAATGAGTAGTTCTCAAAGAGGTGGGTTTTAATTCCAGCTTGTATAGCCCTTCAACAAAGAACTGTAGGTTTCTAGAGAAGTGACAATGCTGAGGAAAAGGACTTTGAGTGTGTATGGGTAGCAGCTTGGGGGAAGGTAAATAACTGGCAGATAACAGCTCGTTAGCAAAGTTCGTTGACATAGCTTCCTCTGGTACCATCTCCAGGCAGAGAAGTGAGAAGCCTCTGAAGCTGTTCACAGTGGTTAAACTTTGTTCTCCCTGGTAAAAGAGAGGGCAGGATACCTTTCTTCTTTGCAAACACATGTCCTGCTTTTTGGCAGATACAGGGAGAGCGGAGAGCGTTCCTGCATTTGCTTCTTAATTGTCCTCAGCTCAATAATCCTTCATATTTTGGGGTGGCCTATTCTGGTCTCCCACATTCCTGATTCTCTTCAAACCCTAGTGAATGAACATCCCCTTGCCCTTCACTAGTGATGTCACTGTGGCAGGAGAGGGGAAATTAAGAGGGAGGAGTCCTCCAGCAGCCTGACTTTGCTCTTGACTCTCGGTGTGCAGGCGAGTTGTTAGAGAGCTCTAAATAGCCTCTTCTTGGGGATTGCTGCATTTTACTAGGATCACTGAAAATTGAGGTGGGAGCTTGCCAAGAAAACCTCTCCCAGTTCTGCGTGGGCTACAATCTAAGTAACTGAGGCCAGTGGATGTGTACTGAGCCTAGAGGAACTGGGGTCCTACTCTTCATGGCCGAATTGGAGAACTGTCTCTTCTAAGCAGCTCTGTTTGGCTCACAGTGAGCTGTGCTCTTTATTCTTTAGCCAGACCATGTGCATTATATCACTAGCACTTTCTTGTGCCCGTGCCACCATATTATGCAACTATCTAATAGAGGATTTTGTCTTCCACACCAGCTCTGAGGTAGCACTGTTGCTATGGCATCTGACATATACTGAGTGCTTATTTTAGGCAAGGCTCTTTGGTGGCAGTGGAAACCCATTCATACCAGTTTGATAAGGAAGTTTCCTATATGCTTTTGGAAACCAGGGGCCTTGGGGATCACCAGAACGGGGGACTCTGAAGCACTGAAGGTGCTCTTCTGGGCTCCCACACCTTAGTCCCTCTTTTGGGGGTGAGGGTGGGTGTGCTTTATCTTCTCATTATGCAGATGAACTTGCAAGGTGGTGATTACCTCCCAGTTTCCGTAGCCCTCTGTGGCTGTCCCAGTCTTCGTGCCTTCCTAATCTAGCCACCCAGCTAGAGTTCCACCAAATAGAATGGCTCAGTTACTAGGATGAATTCAACTGGCCAGCGTTGGCCTATTTGAGTGAGACCACACCAGTATTAGACCCTGGCTTAGGAATAGAGTAGCTGCTGTAGCGTCAGGGCTCTACTCCTGCCCAGATGGTTTTGGGGGAGTGGGAAGGTAGGGCAGATCCCTGGGGACCAAAGGGAGCTCCTTTGGGCTGGGCAGACCACAAAACACATCTCTTAAATTGTTTAAGTATTTGCTAGAGAAAATGATTCACCCTATTTTCCAATTCTAATACTCCATTTTTTTTCTTTGTTTTTTGCTTTATTGAGATAGATTCATGCTTTTGCCACCCAGTCTGGAGTGCAGTGGTACTATCTCGGCACACTGCAACCTCTGCCTCTTGGGTTCAAGAGATTCTCCTGCCTGAGCCTCCCAAGTTAGGTGGGATTACAAGTGCCTGCCAACACGTACAGCTAATTTTTATATTTTTAGTAGAGGTGGAGTTTTACCATGTTGGCTAGGCTGGTCTTGAACTCCTCACCTCAAGTGATCCACCTGCCTCGACCTCCCAAAGTGCTGGGATTACAGGTGTGAGCCACCACGCCTGGCCATACTCCATGTTTTGAGGTGAAAATTTTCTGTGCCTCCTGTCTTTGGTTAAGAATTACCAGACATTCTAGGTACATACTGGAGGATGTATATAGAGTACATACTGTCAGCTGTCTGGATGATGCCCCTGCCCTGCTCCTCAGCCCTTCTTTGGGGTGTTGGACTCTGCCTGAATTGCAGAATGAAGGCTTCCAGAGGGGAGGGCAGCTCTGCAGGTGATGGGACTTGAGGACACTGTGTCACCCCTTCCCACTCATTTAGTCTGCAGAACTGCAACTGAGGCAGCCAGAACCAGAAGGCAACGAGGGTTGCTACAGGCACAGCCTGGTGAGTGGTGCCCACTTGCATGGCTCTTTCCAGAGAGTTAAAATGATTTGCCTTTCCATTTGTACAGAATGTTGCTGCTTCCCATTCTTCCTCTATACAGAAGGAAAAGAAATCACTATTCCAAAACAAGACGGAAAAAAGAGAACTAGCGCCATTCAGAGAAGCCAGGTTTCTGACTTTACAACTGCTTTACAACTTCATTAGACCCATGTGTTATTTTTGAGTGGCGGGAATAATAGGACTTGCACCTAATCAAGGAAAGGAATTCCAAACAAAAGCTTGGGTGGGGTTTCCTGGGCAGAAGCGTGATATTGTAATAAATGGGAAGCAGGGTTCTACAGTCCAATCTCTGGTCTGATTACACAAATTATAGCAAAGGGCCTGTTTTCAAAGGAATGTAACACACCCCACTGCGGCCTCTCTTCAGCGGGTGTGTCTTCATTTCCTCAAGCTCCTTCCTTAACAGCTAGTGCCTTCACCAGAGGAACTGAGGGCCCTATGCCGAATAATTAAGATGCCTTCTTTAGGGTCTCTGCCTTGGGGCCGTTTTACAGGTGAGTTTACTTTATGCTAAAGTCCTTTAGAGACTCCTGTGGCTAAATTCCCTGCCCTTCTCCTACATTACTGAGCAGAAAGCCAATACAGGAGGCTGACCTTCCAGTCAGAATTGCCAGCATTTCCAAGCACTAATGAGCCAAGTGCGTTGTATGGGGTGGAGGGGTGGAGGAAGGCATTTAGATGAAAAGTATGTCTGTCTGTCTCTCTCTCTCTCTCTTTTTTTTTTTTTTCCAAAAGGTGCACTATCCTTTGTCACTCTTCCTGATGACCTGCTGCTGTCCCTGGTCTTCAGATCCCCACCCTGGCCTCCTCTCCTTCCCTTTCCGACTCCCTGGGCTCAGCCAGTTGAGCCACTCAGGAACTCTGCCTGCTGCTGGCTCTTGCAGTATCAGGCTCCCTATCTCCCTTTTTCTTTCCTTTCTTTTCCATCTTCAGATTTTAACATCCTTTCCTCAAGAAAGCTCCCTGTCCTTACCCTTCCTGGACTTCCCCTGAGTCTCTGTTAGATCTGTGGAGCATGCTGGGTTCACGTTTTGACCTGTTATCTCACCCAGTATTAACTGATACCTTTGCCTCTTTTTC
The DNA here is from genome assembly GCF_001604975.1 of Cebus imitator. NCBI lineage: Eukaryota > Metazoa > Chordata > Mammalia > Primates > Cebidae > Cebus > Cebus imitator. Next base: position 1,382,917 of record NW_016107665.1, read on the forward strand.
CTTTTTAACTTATAAGCTCCTCAAAGTCCAGAACTGTCCATCTTCAAATTTGTGATATTTATGCCGCATAACAGATGTATTTTGATCATAGCCCTACAAATGTAGTATTAAAAAAATTTTACACCATTTTGGTTGATTTTTACCATGTATCTTGTTGCCTTGTCTCTGTTTAACTTCAAGATGCAAGGAGCCCAGTAACTGTGTGGCAAGGCATCACTGGGATAGTTGCCTGACACCTGATATCCTGGATTATCACCCTCATCTCTGACGGGGGATGTGTTCTGGGTACTGCAGAATCTGAAAGGCAAGATGAAATCATACAGGTGCTGGTGCCTGCCTCCTCTTTGCCTGTCTGACACAGACTCCCTCTACTCCCTCTTGGCTCTGCCCCTTCCACCCTTCCTGAACATCTCCCATTCATTCATTCATTCATTCATTCATTCAATTTTTTATTTCTGTAGATTTTTGGGGAACAGGTGGTATTTGGTTACATGAGCAAGTTCTTCAGTGGTGATTTCTGATATTTTGGTGCACCCATTACCTGAGCCGTATCCACTGAAGCCAAGTTGTAGTTATTTATTCCTCACCCCCTTCCAACCTTTCCCCCTTGAGTCCCCTAAGTCCACTGTATCATTCTTATGCCTTTGCATCTTCATAGCCTAGCTCCCACTTAAAAGTAAAAACATATGATGTTTGGTTTTCCATTCTTGAGTTGCTTCATTTAGAATAATAGTCTCCAATTCCATCTAGGTTGCTGCAAATGCCATTAATTCATTCCTTTTTATGGCTGAGTAGTATTCTATCAGTCAACAGTTTCTTTATCAACTCGTTGACGGATGGGCATTTGGGCTGGTTCCACGTTTTTGCAATTGTGAATTGTGCTGCTATAAACATGCGTGTGCAAGTATCTTTTTTATATAATGACTTCTCTTCCTGTGTGTAGATACCCAGTAGTGTGATTGCTGGATCAAATGGTAGTTCTACTTTTAGTTCTTTAAGGAATCTCCACACTGTTTTCCATATTGGTTGTACTAGTTTACATTCCCACCAGCAGGGTAGAAGTATTCCCTGTTCACCACATCCTCACTAACTTCACCAAATTTGATTATTTTTTGAGTTTTTGATTATGGCCATCATTGCAGGAATAAGGTACCTCCTTCTGGCTTTTGTTTTCTTTTGTTTTCTTTTGTTTTCTTTTGTTTTGTTTTGTTTTGTTTTGTTGAGATGGAGTCTTACTCTGTTGCCCAGGCTGGAGTGCAGTGGTATAATTTTGGCTCACTGCAGCCTCTGCTTCCTGAGTTCAAGTGATTCTCCTGCCTCAGCTCCTGAGTAGCTGGGATTACAGGTGCGTGCCACCACGCCCAGCTAATTTTTGTATTTTTAGTAGAGATGGGGTTTCACCATGTTGGTCAGGCTGTTCTTGAACTCCTGACCTTGTGATCCACCCGCCTTGGCCTCCCAAAGTGCTGGGATTATAGGTGTGAGCTAGTGTGCCCAGCTGCATTGTGGTTTTGATTTGCATTTCCCCGGTCATTAGTGATGTTGAGCATTTTTTCATGTTTGTTGGCCATTGGTATATCTTCTTTTTGAGAATTGTCCATTCATGTTCTTAGCCCACTTTTTGATGGGATTGTTTATTTTCTTCTTGCTAATTGAGTTCGTTATAGATTCTGGATATTAGTCCTATATCAGATGTATAGATTGTGAAGATTTTCTCCCACTCTGTGGGTTGTCTGTTTACTCAGGTGACTGTTCTTTTTGGCATGCAAAAGCTCTTTAGTTTAATTAAGTCCCACCTTTTATCTTTGTTTTTATTGCATTCGCTTTTGGGCTCTTGGTCACAAAATCCTTGCCTAAGCCAGTGTCTAGAAGGTCTCCCATTCCTGTGTCTGTTGCACATTGCACATGCTGGGCCTGCTGTCTCTTGTGATGGGCACAGTGACCTGTCATTCTGCCAGGGTTGGCTTCTCTGGTTTCCTCTGAGAAGCCTTCTGTGATTCCTTCAGCTTCCCCCACCCTGCCCTGAACTCTGTGGTTGAAAGCTCCCAGTGTGCCTCACATTTTATTGTAATCATTTGTTTATGAGTGTCTCCTCTCACTGGATGGAAGGGGGCAGGGCTCTCAGGCAGGGAGACTTAGCCTTACTCCTTTTGGTATTGCCCAGCATGTAACCAGGTACCAGGCATGCACTAACTACTAGGTGATCCAGTAAGTTATTTGTAAGGGACATTTTCTTCTTTAAATAATGAGTTTTAAAAAGTTCTTAGTGGTGGTATTTTGAGTTTTAGAATTATTGCGCATGTCCTAATATAGTTAAAAGTTTGGGGCTAGGCCGGGTACAATGGCTCACGCCTATAATCCCAGCATTTTGGGAGGCCGAGGCAGGTGGATCGCTTGAGATTGGGAGACCAGCCTGACCAAAATGGAGAAACCCTGTCTCTACTAAAAATACAAAAATTAGCCAGTTGTGGTGGTACATGCTTGTAATCCCAGCTACTTGGAAGGCTGAGATAGGAGAATCGCTTAAACCCAGGAGGCAGAGGTTGTAGTGAGCCAATATCGTGCCATTGCACTCTAGCCTGGGTGACAAGAGTGAAACTCTTATCTCACAAAGCAAATAAATAAAAAATAAAGTTTGGGGCTCTGCACTGTGCAATTCTGTTTTACAGATAAGGGAAAGGAGACTCAGAATCGTTAGCCTCCTACCTTGTAGGAGGCAGGATGGTGCCTCAGCCTCAGGTCTTCAGAGTCGTCCTCTGGTGGGCTTCTCCCCAGACAAGATAGAGTCCTGGAGACTTCATGAAAGTGTTACGCTGGCAGGAGATTTCTGGTGTCCGCCTGGGGTGGAGAGGCTGGACTCCAGGGAACAGGAAGGGCTTTCAGAATTATCTCTGATACAGTCCAGAGCTGACCTTGTCACAGGTTGGTAGCAAGACTCATTTCAGTCTGCAAAGTGGGAAGATTTCAGAGACAAATGAGAAAGGAGAGATGAGGTTCTGTGAGCATTACAGAAGGTTGTGCTGAGGTTAGAGGTTAGCCTTACCCCCGGATTATATACCTTATAGATTTTCTTACGGATTTTACTTTTGTGTTTTTTTTCCCTGTGTACATTAATTTTCCTGTGCTGTGTAAGGTACTGCATTTCTGGACCAAGCATAGTGGCTCACACCTGTAATCCCAGCACTTTGGGAGGCTGAGGCCAGGAGTTCGAGATCACTTGAGGCCAGGAGTTCGAGACCAGCCTGGCCAACATGGCAAAAGCCCATCTCTACTAAAAATACAAAAATTAGTCAGGCATGGTGTTGGGTGCCTGTACTCTCAGCTACTAGGGAAGCTGAGGCAGGAGAATCGCTTGAACCCAGGAGGTGGAGGTTGCAGTGAGCTGAGATTGCACCACTTGACTCCAGCCTGGGTGGCAAACAGAGGCTCCGTCTCCAGGAAAAAAAAAAAAAGGGAAACTGCATTCTGCCCACTGAGACACACATACTCAGAAATGCTTATAAATATCCCATTGTTGCCTTCATAATTAGCCCAGAGGAGGAGAGATGCATGCAGGAGCTGCTAATTTGTGCTTGTCTGCTTGCTAGAGATTCACCAGCAGCAAACCCAGACAAGCTGTTAATAAGTGTTAAACACCACAGAGTCTGCATGCTGGGTTAAGTCTCAGCCAACACTCAGGGGACAAAAACCTTTCCCTTGTGGTAGCCTCTCTTGATTGCTGTGGTGAATAAAGTTCATAAATACCATTTTGAGAAGTATTTACAATATTCTTTGGTACAGTAAAATTTCATTAGTTTGGGATAATGGAAAGTCATCTAACCTAGAAGATATAGGGACAATTTAAAAACATTACTTAAAGTATATACATAATAAATTGCGCTTGACCAACAGATGGTATTTCTAAAAGAGGTTTATGAAATATGATCTGTGACACAAATTTAAGACATTATTGCCGATAGAGGGATTTAGGGGATCTATGGTAATAGGTGTTTAAGAGCAGCAATTAACATACCACTTCATGATTAAGTACTCCTGGATTGCTTAAGAGGCACTGCTTGGCAGCAGTTGGACCCTTAAATTCCTTACATAGCCCAGTGTTCATTTGAATGAACTTAAAACTATTTGCTACCCTCATTTTGCCACGTAAATGCTTTAATCTTCTAGGGTTATCTCACATTATGAATGAGTGTGGTCTACCTGAAGGCCATGAGTGTGGTCTACCTGAAGGCCATCCATCCTCCTGTATTTCAAATCAGCAAATATTTGAATGTGTGCAGTGTGCAGCCGTGTTGGTCAGCTTTTAAATAACAAAATGTATTTCCCGCCCTCAGGATGTTTGCAGTCCACTGTGTAGGATTGACAGAGAAACTGGCATAGCATTGTCAGGGGTTGGGCTTTGGTGTTGGATAGCTCTGCTGTTTACTAGCTGTGTGTGTTCTTTTACCTCTTTTTTGGAGTCTCACTCTGTGGCCCAGACTGGAGTGCAGTGGCGCAATCTCAGCTCACTGCAACCTCCGACTTCTGGATTCAAGCAATTCTCCTGCCTCAGCTCCTGAGTAGCTGGGATTATAGGTGCACGCCACCACATCCGGCTAACTTTTTGTATTTTTAGTCGAGACAGCTTTCACCATGCTGGCCAGGCTGGTCTCAAACTCCTGACCTCATGATCTGCCCACCTCGGCCTCCCAAAGTGCTGGGATTACAGGCATGAGCCACCACACCTGGCCTCTTTTACCTCGTAAGCCTCAGCTTCTTCATCTGTAAAAATGAGGATGATGATACATTTTAGGGTTATTTTGAGGAAAAGTGAGGTAACTCACGTAAACTGTCAAGCATAAGTGTTCATTGTTTATCTGGTGTAGCTGCTGCTGATGCAGTAAAGAAGCGACTGAGATAAAGCATGGCAAATGTTCAGTGAGACTAGGTCTGTGCTGTGTCCTGAGAATACACAGGTGTGAACAAATAACTTCTAACACCACTGGTGGGGGGTTGGAGTGGGAGCCAGATTGACCAGTAGCTGGGGAAAAAGTTAGAAGGCTACAGATGAGCAGGACATCAGTACGTCTCGGTTCTTTCATTTGGCAAACAGTTTTGGAGATTTATGGTGTGCCAGGCACTTCACCAGGCACTGGGATTATAGGAGTGAGTCAGAAAAGATTAAAACCTCGTTGGAGCCTACATTCCTGTGGGAGAGAGAAGGGAAGTGCACACTCGTGTGTGTAAGAACACTGGGGTGAGGCTATAAGATGGGTTCTAGGAATGTGGAGTAATTAAAGGTGGCCAGAAAGTAGAGGGGTGTGCATGCAGTATAGGGGAACTGGGTGACGAGGCTTAGGAGGGAAGTACGCACATATTTGGGAAGTCCTTATGAGTGTTTCTAAAAAACCCCTGGCAGCATTGAGTAGCTACAGGAAGCTTTCCTTTCCTTTCCCTTTTTCTTTTCTTTTTTGAGATAGGGTCTTGCTGTGTTGCCCATGTATCTCAAAAAAATAGGCACTGGGGCTCAGTGGCACAAGCACAGCTCACTGCAGCCTCAAACTCCTGGGCTCAAGGAGATGCTCTCGCTGCAATCTAAGGTCTTGCTATGTTTCCCAGGCTGGTCTCAAACTCCAGGACTCAAGTAGTCTCCCTGCCTCACCCTTTCAAAGCGCTGGGATTATAGACATGAGCCACTGCACCCAGCCTACTCTTTTTTTAAAATATATAAATATCTTTCTCTGCTGTCATTGTAAGATTATAACGTTTGTTATATAAAATATATAGTGTCTGTATATTTTATATATAGATTATATTTTATATACAGATTATATTATATGCTTTACATATAAAGAATTGTGTAACTATTCTATATAGAGAAAATTTTATATTCTATATATAGCATATATAGGACAAATATAGAATATATATAGAATATACATAGAATATAGAATATTATAGAATATAGAATTTACATAGTATATATAGTTACATACTTCTTTATATAGAATATATAGTTAAATAATTTAGTTATCTTTTTTATCCACTTATTATAGAGTAAGCATTTTCTCAGATTCTCATAAACAGTATTTTACTGGCCAAGTAGTATCCAGTCCAGAGTATAAAACATAGTTGTCTTAACCAGCTGTTTCTTTTGGATCATTCAGTTGTTTCCAAGACCTTGTTAGCATACAGAATGACTGTTTAGCATCTTTATATGTGAAAGCATTTCTGCATCTGAGATGATTTCCCAATGTTAAATCTGCAGCATTGTGATTACCAGTTCAAGGTACTGGACATTTTCAAAGATGTTTGAAGTTTGAGACATTGTGAGAGTACTTCCCTAAAAGATTGCACTGACGAAAAATTTGTGTAAACCTCTCTGTGTCGTGGAGACACCTGGAGGCATGGTGACGGTGGATTTGAGCAGCAAGATGCTGGCAGGAGTAACAGCAGTTAGGAGACAGCACCTCTCCCAAGGCGATGGATGGCATTGCTGAGGAGGAATGAGGGGACAAGCCAGGAGCGGTGGCTCACACCTGTAATCCCAGCACTTTGGGAGGCTGAGGAGGGTAGATCACTTGAGGCCAGGAGTTTGAGCCAGTGCGACAAACATAGCAAAACCCCATCTAGTAAAAATATAAAAAATACCCTGGCGTATTGGCTTGCGCTTGTAATGCCAGCTACTCAGGAGATTGAGGCAGGAGAATAGTTTGAACCTGGGAGGTGGAGGTTGCAGTGAGCTAAGATCATGCTATTGCACTCCAGCCTAGGCGCTAGAGTGAAACTCTTTGTCTTAGGGGGAAAAATGAGGGGACCTTGCTTGAATGTGAAATGTGTAGGCTTGTGGCACGTCATGAACTGCAACCTGGCATGCTGAAGATGATGCCTTTTGGTTTAGGACCTCCAAAATTCACTCTTCCCTTTCCCCTGTAGTCTGTACCTTATAACCATTTGTGTAAATGTCACTATCCTCTACTGAATTGAGTTCTCTGAGCCTATGACCACAGATATTAGCATTTTTATGTCCCTAATTATTGTTTAATTAAGGTCTATGAAATGTGGGGGTGAAGGGAGAGGGAGCTGGCCAGGGAGTGTGGCTTGGGCAAGGAACGTGGCCCTTGTCCGGTGTGGCTGGGACTGGTGGGGCTGGGCAACAGGAGGGAGCGGCGGAAGGGGAGAGACAGACCTCCCTGCCCTGGGTCAGGCAGAGTTGAGCCCCAGCAGGCAAGGGTGGAAGATTTGGCTCTCCATTGTGGCTCTGGTTTCATCACTGGGGCAACTCATTGCCCAGTGACCTGGGACAAATCATTGTGCTCTCTATGCTTCATTTTCCTCCGGAGGGGAGGGTGCCAGCAGTGACAATCTCTTAATTTTCTATGTATTTATTTTTATTGAGACAGTCTCGCTCTGTTGCCCACGCTGGAGTAGGTGGTGTGATTATGGCTCACGACAACCTCCGCCTCTCGGGTTCAAGCGAGTCTTCTGCCTCAGCCTCTCGAGTAGCTGGGACTACAGGTACGTGCCACCATGCCTGGCTTATTTTTGTATTTTTAGTAGAGACAGGGTTTTACTATGTTGGCCAGTCTGGTCTTGAACTCCTGACTTCATGATCCACCTGCCTCAACCTCCCAAACTGCTGGGATTACAGGTGTGAGCCACTGTGCCTAGCTGGCAATGTCTTTAAATGGAACATTGAACAATGATTTTTAGGTCTATAGGTAAGTGGTACAATTTAAAGAAAAGGCGGGGAGTAATGAAATAAAACTCAGAGGACTCACAGTAGTCCTCTTCAGAATGTTGAAAGCACAGTGCACGGCCCACCGGGAGTGCTTGGTCTGTGTTAGCAGTGGAGATTGATAATGACTGCCACTCATCTGAGGTTTGCCTTTCTCACTGACCAGCTGGGAATAGTGTGTTTCTTTGGGTGGTCTCTGCCCCTTGATGGATGGAAACACCTCTCTTGACCCTGCCCCTGAGCTTGTCCTTTGGAAAACATCCTTGGCCTGGGCTTTGGGGGCTGGGAACACATTCCCCAGCCCTGCCCTCCTGAGCTCTTCTGTAGCTGCTGGAAGAAGCACCAAAGGATGCCCAGCTGTGCCCTGCCCAGGTCCTTCTGGAATCCCGAGGCTGGATAACGCCAGTGTTAGAGCAATGTATGAGTTTTTGAGGGCTGCTGTAATACATTAGCACAACTGGTGACTTGTAGCAACAGGAATCTATCCTCTCCTAGTTCTGGAAGCCGAAAGTCCCAAATCAGTGTGTTGGTTGGGCCATGCCCTCTCCAAAGGCTCTGGGGAGAATCCTTCCTTGCCTCTTTCAGCTGCTGGTGGCTCCATGCCTTCCTCATCTTGTGTCTGTGTCACGCCACACTCTGCCTCTGTCTTCAAACAGCCTGCCTATTCTTTGTGACTTTTCTTCTGCCTGTTCTAAGGTCCCTTCTTATTGGATTTGGGACCCACCTGTGTAATCCAGGATGCTTTCATCTCAATATCTCTAATTGCATCTGCAGATATCATTTTCCCAAATAAGATCACATTCCCAGGTTCCAGGATTTAAGATGTAGGTATATCTTTATGTGGGGGCCACCATTCAACTCCTACAGGCCAGAAGTGGAGCTGTGCTCTGATGGGAAGACCAAAGGGTCTCCTCTGGGCACCTGAGTCACAGATATTTGGCCTGACCTGGCTCTAGAGCGTCTCTTCCCTCTTAGGGGAAGCTGAGAGATTAAGAAAGTGCCCAGCAGAAGGCAGGGTTTAGCCCTGCATTTGGTGCCCAGGATTGTCTCTCAGACACACTCTGCTACCCAGACTTTTTGGAAGGATGGCACAGCTCACGCGTGAGGTTGGTGCAGTCTGGAGTCAGAAATCTCTCTTGGCTTCTTATGTAAACAGTTGAACCCAGTGGCAGTAATTGTAGCTGTGGTTGGATTTTTGTGGTAAAGGGGAATGGCTGTGGAAAATGGAAGCTGGATAGCATGTGAGAGAAACTTTGTGATTGTGAATGATAGGCACAGCTGAATTTCACTTACCATAACAGTTTTATAAACACCCCACATAGGCTAATGCAAAGAGTATGATTCAAATGGGAAGCTATGATTGGTCATTGTGGAGGTCAAGTATAGGTTATATTTCAGGGTTAATAATCAAGCTAACTGACTTTAAAACTACAGTTGATGAAGCAGTAGTTTTGTGTGAGTTTCCCCTTTCTGCCTTGTTCCAGTCAAAGCTCTGTTCAGTTCTTTGGTGATAACTGTCCTCTCTCTTCCTCCTTCTCTATCTCTCTCCTCCGTTTGGTTTTCCTTATGCCAGCGCTGCTCCTCTTTCCCCTTTTCAAGACTCCTCAGTGCTGTTGAAAATATTAACAAGATTACCCTGTTGATGTGAATGTGTTTCCAAAGTAGTTTCAAAGTGGCACCATCCAAAAGCTTAGGAGGTTTTTAGGGATTGGCCTTTCTAGACCACATTCCCTCTGCCCCACCCACGGGGAGGGTGCCAGGCGGATCCCTGGCTTGGTTCCAAGTGTGTCAACAGCTTGTTGCTTTCTAGTTCAACAGGAGAGAATAATCTTGGGTAAACATGGCCGTTGGAAAAAAGCAAATATTTGTCTTGGAAGTTGCAGTCACTCAAGTGTTTAGCCCCTCTTGTGTTCCTGGGGACAAAGTGGGAGCTATGCCGGAAGGCATGGCATCAAATCTTACATCTGGTTAAGAAGCATTGGTAGGGACAGATAAATCAAGGACGTTTGGAAGGCCACGCCCTTTCTCCTTTCTTCTTTGCTTTTTTCTCTTTTTTTGTCCTGCTCGCTCTTTCTCCCGCCTTCCCTCTCTGAACAAGTCAGAATATTCCATTTTCCCTAATTTTTTGGTTGCTTAAGCTAGTGTTTCTCAACTTTAGCCTGTTGACATTTTGGACCAGGTCATTTTTTGTCATATGGTATAGTTCTGACCATCAGAGGATGTTAAGCAGCTACCTTGGCCTCTGGTCACTATGGCAATAGCACTCGGCGACAGTGGTGGCTACCAGAAATGTCTCCAGACAATGCTGAATGTCTCCTGGGCGGGAAAATTGCCCTTGGTTGAGAACCACTGGCTAAGCCAGTCTTCTCTAAGGTGGTAAATGTACTACTGGTGGTGTAGTGGAAGAAGCTTCCATGCATGGCCGTGTGTGTGTGTGTAGAGAGGAGTGGCAGTTGGATTCCTTAACCGTCACACTTTTTGTTTTTTGGTTTTTTTTGAGATGGAGTTTTGCTCTTGTTGCCCACGCTGGAGTGCAGTTGCATGACCTCAGCTTACCACCACCTCCCAGGTTCAAACTATTCTCCTGCCTCAGCCTCCCTAGTAGATGGGATTACAGGCATGTCTGACCATGCCCAGCTAATTTTTGTATTTTCAGTAGAGATGGGGTTTCTTCATGGTGGTCAGGCTAGTCTCAAACTCCTGACTTCATGTGATCTGCCCCCCTTGACCTCCCAAAATGTTGGGATTACAGGCATGAACCACTGGACCCAGCCTACATACTTCTTAAAGATCACTTTTCAACCCAGCCGTAGTCAGCCTGGCCATAATGTGGGTCTCACAGCAGCGAAGGCAGCTGGTGATGATCAGTCAACATGATTGGCTGTTCACTTTTCCAGCAGGTCTTAGCTTGCTTCCTTTTCAGGCTTATTGCTATTCCTCCCGTGGTTTTAAAATGCAGATGCCAGTTTGCACTGAGTGCTCGGGAGATGGGCCTGACACTTGGCACCTTTTGGTTGCGTTATTCCTCAGCCAGGCAGCAAAGCATGACAGGAGTCTATTGCCCATCACTCTTGTGAGTCAGTCAAACTTACTTCATGTCATCTTGGGGGAAAGTGCCGAACTGTAATGTCAAGGTGACATGCTCTTTGGGTAAATGTAGTTCCTGGACCTTCTCAAGCATGACTGCACTTTTTACAGCCAGCCAGTCTTGCTTCTTTAGAGAACTGAATAGAATCTATCTCTACGGAACTGTCCAACTACCCTTAAAACATTACCTATTTTAATCATTTTTTAAAAACACACTTTCAGAGTTTTGACTTTGTTGTAGTAATGTCATACTAACACAATGAAGTTAAAAACAAGGTACTTGCCTCCCATTTGTGTTTAGCTTTTTATTGGGAATTTTAAACATGTATAGGAGTTAGAGGGAATGGTAAGCTCCCACACATCGGCTTATCTCCAATTTTCTTTTCTTCTTTTCTCTTTTTTTTTTTGGGGGGGGATGGAGTCTTGCTCTGTTACCAGGCTGGAGTGCAGTGGCGTGGGGCGATCTTGACTCACTGCAACCTCCACCTCCTAAGTTCAAGCGATTCTCCTGCTTTGGCCTCCCAAGTAGCTGGGACTGCAGGCGCATATCACCACGCCCAACTAATTTCTGTATTTTTGGTAGAGATGGGGTTTTACCACGTTGGCCAGGATGGTCTCGATCTCTTTACCTTGTGATCCTCCCATCTCAGTCTCCCAAAGTGCTGGGATTATAGGCGTGAGCCACCGTGCCTGGCATTTTCTCCAGTTTTCTATACACAATCCATCTTGTTTTACCTAGAGTCCTCCTTTCTCAATTCACTCAATTATTTTGAAATAAATCCTCAACGTCACATCCTTTCATCTGTACATATTTCAGTATACAACTCTGAAGGGCTCTTTTCTCGAACACAGTTATAATCCCCCCAGATAAACGGACATCATTACACCTAACCATTCCTCACTATTAAATATTTGTTGTATTTGGTTGATGAATTTCTCACATATCTTGTGGTCTACCTTATAAGACCTCTTCATGTAATCAAAATCCTCAATGGCAGGACAGACCTGGAAGCTGTCTTTTGTGTCTGACGTGCTGATATTCGGGGCTGCTGAGCTTTGTACCTGGCACCTGGCAGGAACATCATAGTTACTTCCTTTTCCTCTAATTCCCTGTTATGCTCTTCCTTCCAGTTCTCTGGCTTGACACTGGGCATAGCACTGTCTTAAGGGAAATGTTCAGCTGGTGTGTGTCTTGATTGCTTGACAGTTCCTCCCCACATGCCTGCCCTTGGATGGGCTACTGTCATTACCATCTTTTTTTTGTAAGCCAGGGTCTTGCTCAGCTGTCCAGGCTGGAGTGCAGTGGCATGATCATGACTCACTGTAACCTCGACCTCCTGGGCTCAAGTGATCCTTCCACCTCAGCCTCCTACGTAGCTGGGACCATAGGTGTGTGCCACCACGCCCAGCTAAATTTTTGTTTTTGTGTTTTGTAAAGACAGGTTCCTACTCTGTTGCCCAGGCTGGTCTCAAACTCCAAGGCTCAAGCTGTCCTCCAGCCTTGGCCTCCCAAAGTGCTGGGATTACAGGCCAGCCTTTTTTCTCCCTTAGATGGAACCTTTTAGATCTACTGTCTGCCAGACTTTTCTATGCCAATATCTGGCACCAGCCTGAGTTCTGGATGTATGTGAACATGCTGTACTGACACTCGAAGCATTAGAGACTAAATTGAGTCCGGATCACTGCTCCCTGACACTTTGTTTGCAAGCTACCTTTGCGGCCTCTGCCTTTACTTGCTGTTGTCCCGGCAGGCCTCTCTGGGGAGGCTATGCCCCCTCCCACACCCCCACTGAACCTGGGTCTGGAGATGAGATCTGTGGGCACCTGACCCTCGATGGATTTTGGAATCCCGTGCTCTGTGCTTGTTTGCCACCTCCTTCTGTTGCGCTCTTCCCCTTCTTGGCCCCATGACTGCTCCCTTCCTTGTGCTGTCCTCTCCTGGCCAAGGCGTGGCTTCACCATGGAGCTGGTGCCCTGCTCATGGGCCTTCCCGGTTCCCACACCTCTCTTCTCATAGCTGATGGCTTCAGTGCCCCTACAGGCCAACCCATAACAACTCAGCCTCCAAGCTGACCCTTCCTTACCTGTCTGAAAGTCTTCCCCTCTAATCAGCAGTTGGTGTTTATAACCACATCCTGAGCCATGCGTGGTTTCCCCAGAAATGTTGCCCCCCCACCAACATGTTCTGTCTACCTTGAGCACACCGCTCACTGGCTCTTTGACCTCCCCAAAACCTTCCTGCAGAAACTTCTCCTTGTCCTCTCATTCTGGCAGGCACCCCGTCTCCATTTCCTTCTTTACCTGGCTCCACTGAGAGACCTGAGCCCTGGAGAACGCAGGTGTCGTGACCTCCTCTGCCCTCCAGCTGGCCCAGCCCTTGGATGTGTCATTAGAGATGGGTGCCAGCTCACATGAGGACCCACTACTTGGCTCGGCCCTCTTCCCACATGGCATCCTTCCAGTGAGCACACAGGTTCTTCAGGAAAAATGCAGCTCTTTATCCCTCCTCTTCAGCCCCTGCTTTTCATAGAGAACCCTCCTCCTATCTCGAGTGGATGACAGACGTCTTGTGGGGATATGCACCCAGCTTCCCTCCTCTCTCCCTAACCATGCTGCAGCCTGGGGGTGGAAGAACCTGCCCATTTCTCATCTCCTCCAGGGTCTCCTTTCCCCAGGAATCCTTTTCCTTCCCTGGGCCATGGTTTCTCTCTTTCCTTTTTTTCCTTCCCTTCAGCCTACAAGTTGCCCAAATCCCTGATTTTTTTTTTTTTTTTTTTTTTTTTTTTTTAAAACAACAGAAGGAACTCTCTGCAGAAACTTGAGAGGGATTCATTATTATTCCTTTCCATGAATGAGGACGCAGTGGCTTGGAGGGGAAGTGGCTGCTCAGGCTCCCAACTCTCTGATTAAAGTTGGAGGCAGGTTGGGAGCTCAGGCTCCTGATTCACTGAACATACCCTCAACTTTAGGTCAAAGGTGGGGAAAAGACGCAGCCCTTCCTGGGAGTCCCATCTTTGGTGCAGGGTTAAGGAAGGAGCCTTGGGACCAAATGAAATGACTGCCTCATTTGAGGAATGTCATTTGTGGAAGTCATTTGAGGCCTTAAGCTGCTTAACTCTCAACTCCTTGGTATTTTAGGTACCATCTGTCTTTCCATCTCAATTATGAATTCTCCAGGGACTGTCACCTCAATTTTTTTTTTGTTTCTTAGGATGCTTTGTGCATAGTTGATGCTTAGTAATGGGCTCTTACTCATCTAGAAATTTTTAGCCTTTGTCTTCAACTTGGAAGGGTTTTAAAGAACATGATTAGCCGGGTGTGGTGGCTTAGCCTATAATTCCAGTGCTTTGGGAGGCAGAGGTAAGAGGATCACTTCACCTGTGGCCAGAAGTTTAAGACCAGCCCAAGGAACATAGCTAGACCCCACCTCTTCAAAAATTAAATAAGAATTAAAAAATTAGCCAGGCATGGTGGTGCATGCTTGTAGTTCCAGCTACGTGGGAGACTAAGGAGGGAGGATTGCTTGAGCCCAGGTGTTTGAGGTTACAGAGGGCTATATCATACCACTGAACTCCAGCCTGGGCAACAGGGCGAGAC
>NW_016107665.1:1397422-1400596 GCF_001604975.1 Cebus imitator
AATACTTGATGTTTTTGCTTATTGAAGTATGGTCATTCTAGACTTGAATTTTAGTTTGTATAAATTTTTACATTTCTGAAATCAGGACCCATGGACACTGTATTATATGTCACAGTGTGGTTTATAATTCATGGCATTTTATAATTGAAGAAATTTGGCATTTTAGTTGTACATATAAAAATATAAGTGTTACAGATCCTAATCCTAGCTTTTTTCCTTCTAAAAATACAGAATCTCAGCTCACTTTCTCTGTTTATCTTGCCACTCCCTACCTCCTACAAATGTAGAGGGAGAGTGCCAAAAAAATGGAAATTCGGGTGGATTGACTTAGATGAGTGCTTCTGAAATCATCTGAATCATCTGAAAGCTTAATATCTGTTTCAGGGCTGGGTGCAGTGGCTCATGCCTGTAATTCCAGCACTTTGGGAGGCTCAAGAGGGCAGATCGCTTGAGCCCAGGAGTTCAAGACTAGCCTGGGCAACATGATAAAACCTCATCTTTACCAAAAATTTAAAAATTGGTCCAGAGTGGTGGCATGTGCCAGTAATCCCAGCTACTTGGGGGTCTGGAGTGGGAGGATTGCTTGAGCCTGGGAGGTTGAGCCTGTAGTGAGCTGAGATTGTGCCACTGCACTTTCTCATAAGTGACCCAACAAGACCCTATCTCAAAAAAACAAAAACAACAACAACAACAAAATTCTTTTCAGCTGATAAACTTTTGCAGAATTCAATTAAAAAAAAAAGACATAAAATATGAGCACATTAAAAAAAGTCAGAATCAGTATAAATCACTTTGTCCAATTGCTATATAGAATTTTCTAAGTGTTTACTCTCAGTTTCTGTACTTACTGTGGACCAGACACAAACTGGTGAAGGCAGACCATCTCTTGATAGCATAAGCTAAATAATGGAGGTTTTACCTAATTCATCAATTTCCATGGAATCATTTTTTTTTTTTTTAAAACCGTGTTAGTCCAACTTCTTTTGTTTCCTCATGACCATTCAGAAAACACTGCTTGGAAGCACTCGAAAGTGCAGTGCCCTGCAGAAGTCAGGCATGAAAGTTCGTGTGACTTAGCTTCATCAGTGTTCAAGCTATAGTTTACTTCCGTGTTCATTACTTCATCCATCGAAAACCAGTGGAAAGCAAGTGAGTGGCTGTTCTCTGGGTGTATGGAAAATGCCCAGCCCTCCCTGCCTTGTGGTAGTATCATGGATTTGAATATTTTCCCAACTGCTTAGAGTGAAATTTCAGTATCCCAGGTCATAACAGTCAGATGTAATTTTGTCTTATTCTGTTTCTTTGTGAGGTTAAAAATATGAATTGGGAGCTGCTTTTTAAAGTTCGGTTTGGAGCAGTCTTTGGGGTGATTATATGACATTTTATGCTCTAAGGTAGTGGTGATTTCTTACTAGAACATGTAAATATTTAAATCTTAGTGAGAATTGGCAGGAACTATTCAAGGAAGTATACAAAACAATTCAAAAAAGAAGTCTGAGTTGATTTTTTTGTTTTAAAGTTGTGTTCAAATAATAGTTATGGTGAGATGATATGTAACATGTTTATGCGTTTGTGAAAAGGAATTAGAATTTAGAGGAACACTGTCTTAGCTTATATATATGTTTGGTTTTATATTTCTTAAATTCTTTAGTCACATAAAAAAGGTGAAATTAGAGACTGTCTCCGAGACGCTTCCTGTCCGTAACATAGAATCAGCATGATTCTTCAGAGACTCTTCAGGTTCTCCTCTGTCATTCAGTCAGCAGTCTCGGTCCATTTGCGGAGGAACATTGGTGTTACAGCAGTGGCATTTAATAAGGAACTTGATCCTATACAGAAACTCTTTGTGGACAAGATAAGAGAATACAAATCTAAGCGACAGGCAGCTGGAGGACCTGTTGATACTGGTCCAGAGTATCAGCAAGATCTAGAGAGGGAGGTTTCTAAGCTCAAGCAAATGTCAGGTAAAGGAGACATGAATACCTTCCCCACCTTCAAATTTGAAGATCCCAAATTTGAAGTCTTTGATAAACCCCCGGCCTGAAGAAGTAAAGTAAAATTAATCTGGTAATTTGTCATGGGTTAGTTATACAACTAGTTAGAAGTTTCAGAATAAACATACATTTCATGACTGTCAAAAAAAAAAAAAAGGTGAAATTAATGATATACTTTAACCCAATCTGTTCACATTACATTCAAAATATAATGGATATTAAATTATTAATGAAGAACTGTTAAGTTCTTTTTGTTAGTCTTTGAAATCTATGTCCCCAAAGTTTTTTCAGGCTGATATACTTTTGTTAAAATTCAACAAAAATTAAATATTTTAAAAAACATAAAATACAAGCATATTTTAAAAAATTAGATTTGGCCAGGAGTGGTGGCTCATACCTGTAATCCCAGCACTTTAGGAGGCCTTGGCGGGCAGATCACCTGAGGTCAGGAGTTCGACATTATCCTGGCTAACATGGCAAAACCCCGTCTCTACTGAAAATACCAAAATTAGCCAGGTATAGCAGCAGACGCCTGTAATACCAGCTACTTGGGAGATTGAGGCAGGAGAACTGCTTAAACCCAGGAGGTGGAGGTTGCAGTGAGGTGAGATTGTACCATTGCACTCCAGCCAGGGTGAAAGAGCAAGACTCCATCTCAAAAGAAGTAAAAAAATAAATTAGACTTAATCAATGTAAATTATCTTGTCCAATTACTACAGAAATTTCCAAAGTTTCTAAATGTTTGCTGTGAATTGCACATCTCTCATTGCATGTCTCCATTTGGTCTAGTGCCATTTCAAGTGCTCAGTAGCCACATGTGGCTAATGACCATCACATTGGGCAGTACAGAACTAGAGAATCAAAGCCCACTGTAAGGCAGATGATTTATGTAATTACCTGAGTACTTTTATATTTACATTATTTTTTGATTTTGTCTAAAATAATTTTGAGATGATTTCATGATTACTTTGAGGGGATAGCAGTGGACCCTCAGGGGTTGCTCCCTCCCCAGTGGCCTCTGCCAGCTGCGTAGGTCGCTTTTTAGCAGGCGAGTCATATGGAGTGGCTGTCTTTCTCATCCCAGGGGCAGGGAGGGAGCACGAGAATTGCTTGTATTTGCCCCATAAGGACAGAGACCCACAGAGAGACATGAATAAGACATTGCTATGTTTTTTTTTTG
>NW_016107665.1:1400651-1426901 GCF_001604975.1 Cebus imitator
TTTTCATTTTAAGAGATTGGAGGGGAATGAAAAGATAATGGAATGATTTTTTTCCCCCACATAAAAGGGTAATATGGAGGAAACTTGTGCCTGGAGAAGACTTTGCAGTTTGAATATATATATATATATATATATTCATTCTATTTTTGACAAAGAGCAAGTAGGGGCTAAATTACTCTGTGTAGAGAAGCTGATTCTGGAAACGCAACAGAAACACTGAGAACATAAATGGGAAGTAGAAAGCCCTTGCTGTTCTGTGAGAGCAGAGGCTCATGCAGGCGAGTGGACTAGGGGTCCTCTGGTCCTGGTTTCTGCCTTGTGGAGTGAGATTTGAGAGGGCAGATGTCCTGCCCATGGTCACCTTGCCAGCTGTGTGCCACCAGGAATCAACTCAGGCCTGCTGTGTCTTTCCTGGGTCACCCTTGTCTTACTGTGCATGCCAGGGAACAGATGAGTAAGGTAGTCATAGCTTTATTTAGTGAGTAGAGAATTCGTTTTCTAAGTGAAAACAGCTTTGTTATGCTTCTTATCATTGAAAATACTACTTAATAAAATATTTATATTTAAATCTGATATACTTGCTTCAGAATCATCTGCAGTGAGGGCTGGGAAGGAATTAAATGGGGGTCTAGGATGAAATAATTTTGGCTATGAGTTGGTAATTGTTGAAGTTGAACAGGGATTCATGATGATGTTTTCTTTGTTTTATATGTCTTAACTTTTTTAAAGAAAGTCTTAAACACATATATGGTATATGATATGGTAAATAAGTTGTGAAATCTCATCATAAAAGAGGACCAGAACCACCAGGAACTGGAAAATATTATTTAATACCATTATGCATGGTGTCTGACACCTGTAATCCCAGCACTTTGGGAGGCTGAGGTGGGCATATCACCTGAGGTCAGGAGTTCGAAAGCAACATGGAGAATCCCCGTCTCTACTAAAAGTACAAAAGTTAGCCAGGGGAGGTGGTACACGCCTGTAATCCCAGCTACTCGGGAGGCTGAGGCAGGAGAATCACTTTAACCCGGAAGGCGGAGTTTGCAGTGAGCGAGATTGTGCCACTGCACTCCATCTGGGCAACAGAGCAAGACTCTGTATAAAATAAAATAAAACCACCTCCTGTATATTCCACTTCATGAAAATCCTTTGAAGAAATACAGGCAAGGTGTGAATCCCCATCCTGCTCACAGACATTTTATTCCAGGTAAAGCGCTGAGAGGACGCACGTGGAGAGGTGGAGAGAGTTGGCAGTTATTGCAGCTGTGCTGTGCTGTGCTCGCATGTCCCTTGCATCAACCCACGCGGGAGGCCTTGGCATCTGCCTTTTACAGAGGAGTGGAGTGAGGTGTGGAGGGCTTACTGCATCAGGGAGTGAGGGTGCCCCTGGCCCTGTGTGACCTGGCGCCAGGCTCAGTGCTCGGGGCTTGATTATTCTTTCTCCGTGTCTTAGCAGCCTATGTTGTGGATTGGTTATTAGGAAGAATACAACATAGATAGAATGAGTTGCCATTTTATGCAGAGAAACCTACAAAACCCATGAAAATTTAGAGAAATGCAAGAGTGGGAGAAACCACAGGGGAAAGAGCGTCTTAGAAAACGGAGGCCTTGGAATGACAGCTCAGGGCCAGGAGGAAGGAAACAAGGCTGAGGAGAATTAATTTTCACAGTATACTGACAGGAGAAGGAGATTTTAGCCACAAAAGTACGTTTGTTAGGAGGTGTTTTGGTTTTGAATGAAAGGTGCCTTAACAAATATGCAAAAAGTTACTGGCCATGTGAGGAAAGAGAAGAGGAATTTAGCTTTTGGAGAAATAGATCAGGTGGCAATTTTATGAAAACTGGACTTCACATGGTGAGAGAGAGCAGCATAGAAAAATCAGTTTGGAAAGATGAATTTTGAGCTGCTAATCAGGGCCAAGTGGCGACAGGTTCTTGTTTATGGAAAGTGAGTATTCCTGATTTCCACATTATGTGTACCTGAGTATCTAATTCCATCTTGATTAGCGGAATCCTCTCAAACGACCTCATGTTCTTGTTTGTGATACTTATCTTAGGTTGCCAGGGGCTGACAAGACTCACAGTACACTTTGATTGTTTCTTCCTATTGCATTTATGCTGTGGTGTGTTGGCTCACAGCATCAGGCAACCAGGCTTTGTGGGCTGGAGGATGTAGCCAGTGTAGGTATTGATAGGAACTTGTCCACTGAAGAGGATGCTCCTCCTTCTCCTAGCTCCAGACTGGAGGTACTTCCTTGCAGGTGACAGAGTTTCCACTGGTAAGGAAAATCAGGTGAGATTCACCACTTGAGGAAGTCACATTCTCTCTCTCCACATCCTTCAGTTGGATCGTGTTACTGCAGAAGCAGTTCCTAAGGTTACAAGCATGGAAGACTAGCCCTTGAGCTAATGGTCAGGGTGGCAGTGAGAATAGAAAAAGAGGATGCACCTTCCCAAGGTCAGTTCTAGCAGCGTGGCGTCTTGTGTGTGCAGCCCCTATTCAACCTGAGTGCTCTGAGACTGTCAAAGGATCTCTACCTGGACAGGAGGATCCCAGATCCTCCATCGCTGCTTCCTGGGGCCAACCTAACTTGTCACTCTACACGTCTTCCAGGCCCTCACCTGCAGGAGTAAAAGTCCCCATGGGGAGTTCCTTGGCTTCAGCGCCTGGGTAGCATCTGCAGCACCACACCTCTTTCTCTCTGTATTTTATGTATTTTTAACAGTCTTTATTTTTTCAGAGCAGTTTTGGGTTCACAACAACATTGAGTGGGAAGCACACAGAGCTCCTTTGTATCTATTGTACCCACAGCTGACCCATTACCAACATCCCATGCCAGGGTGGTACAGTTGTTAGAGTTGATGAATCTATATTGATACATTGTTATCGCCCGAACACCATAGTTTACCTTAGGGTTTCTTCTACTTTTTTCTTTCTTTTTTTTTTTTTTTAAGACAGGGTCTTGCTCTGTTTTCCAGGCTGGAGTGCGGTGGCGAAATCTTGGCTTACTGCAACCTTGATCTCTGGGGCTCAAGTGATCTTCCTACCTCAGCCTCTTGAGTAGCTGATACTATAGGTGCACACCACCATACCCAGCTAATTTTTGTATTTTTAGTAGACACAGGGTTTCACCGTGTTGGCCAGGCTGGTCTCAAACTCCTGACCTCAGGTGATCCACCTGCCTCAGCCTCCTAAAATTCTGGGACTACAGGCGTAAGCCACCATGCCAAGCTCACCCACTGATCTTTTGACTGTCTCCCTAATGTTGCCTTTTGCAGAATGTCATAGAGTTGGAATTGTATAGTTGTAGCCTTTTCAGATTGGCTTCTTCAGTTAGTAATGTGAAGTTAATTTTCTTCATGTCTTTTCATGGCTCAATAGCGCTTTTCTTTTTAGCACTGAATAGTATTCTGTTGTATACATGTACCTTCTTGCTCTTTTTACTGGAACCTCTCATTCTGTTTTCCCAAAAGAAAAACTCAAATAGTTGATGAATAACACTTACCTATGGTGTGCATCAGGTTCCGCTGTTGGCATCCTGTGTGGCTTTGTGCTCTTCCAAACGGTCCAAGTTGGAATGAATGAGTGAGAATAACAGACACATGCTCTTAGGGTTCAGGGATGGGGAAACAGCATACAGAGGGGAATTTTTTTTGTTTTATTCTTCAATTGTTAAACCTCCAAAAGCCTTTGTTTGCTTTGGAGCTGGGGAAGAAGGCATAAATATGAAATAATGTATTTTCCCAGTTGACAACAGGCCATAGAGGTGAGAAGTTTATTCACAGACACCAGGTTTGTAGCAAAATAGTGAATAGTGGGCCAGGCACGGTGACTCCTGCCTGTAATCCCAGTACTTTGGGAGGCTGAGGCGGATGGATCACCTGAGGTCAGGAGTTCGAGACCAGCCTGATCAACACAACTAAACACTATCTCTACTAAAAACACAAAAATTAGCCAGGTGTGGTAGTATGTACCTGTAGTACCAGCTTCTCGGAAGGCTGAGGCAGGAGAATTGTTTGAACCTGGGAGGTGGAGGTTGCAGTGACCGGAGATTGTGCCATTGCACTCCAGCCTGGGCAATAAGAGTAAAAAAAAAAAAAAAAGAATAGTGGGCCAGTGACCAGGACCGAGAGAGCAAAAGGAAGGCTTAAGCTGGAACCTTGAAGTACCAGGGAGGATGATCATAGAATCTGGCAGCCATATCTTTAGTGCACGTGTGTGCGCACACGCGCATATGCCTGACCCCATCCTGACCCTGCTGCTGTACCCCAGCTTCTTGAGGTATCCTGTGCTTGCCTCAGTTTCTTAGAGTTACTGTTTTTCAGACATTTATTGAGCACTTAATATGTGTTAGAAATTGTGCCTTAAGCTCAGGATAAAAATAACTGTGACGCCGTAGTTCTTGCCCTGTAAGAGCTTGTAGTCTTTGGGGAAATACGGACATGTAAATAGATTATATTTCAACAAACTTTTTTAAGTACAGAAATTGAGATGTGGTCAGTGAAGTCTCCTTGGGGCATGTGGAACTTGATGGACAGCTAGATTGAATGGGGGTGTGGGGAGGCCATTGTAGACCTGGAAGAGTGGGCATCAAAGCCCTCTTAGGGGAACACAGCTCAGAGGGCAGGGGACATGAGGCGCGCTGGCTCAGTGGTGGTAGAGCACAGACTCCCAGGGAAGGCTAGGCAGGAGGTGAGGAAGTGGGTATCTGCAGCCTGGGAACTTGGCCTTGAGTTTGTAGGGATTGGGGACCTGACCCCAGTGACTGTGCTAGCTGGTTTACCCTGTTGGAGGGAAGCTGGCAAGCAGGTGGGCCTGGAAAGCCTGCTACAGTAGATCAGAGTAGAGCCCATCCAGAAGTTGAAGATTGCCCATAGGAAAACCCTGGTCATGAACTGCTTTGTATAAGGAATTGGGGTTGGGGAAGGGTTTAATTAATGTAGTTTGCTGAGTGACCAAGGAGGAATTAGACGCATTATCCCTCCCCTGCCCCCTTAAGAAAAAAAAATTATTTGAAATGTTTCTAAAATGCGTTGCCAGATTTTGTTACAATGGAGTTTAGCAGAAACATTTAAGTTTGTAGTTGTCCATTTGAAAGTGTTGTAACATCTCACGGTTATTTTAAATTTTATGTTCAGAATATTAAGTGTAATTTAATAGTATAGTATGTTTCTTGATACTCATATTCCATGGCCAGTTGCTTTTTTCAGGAAATCAGTAATAAAAGCTTATTTTTGTAGAATTGCCTCTTTCTAAAAGATGAATGTGTTTCTCCTTCCCCCAAAGGAGACCCCTCTGTGTGGCTCTGACTAATTGAAATTCCTAGTCATTTGAATGTTAGTTCATTAGGCTTCTATTGAAAACAATTGGCTGTAATAATGTACTGAATATGGTAGTTGGTCTAGAGACAAAAAGTATCTTCTAACCCAAAAGTCATAAAGAAAAATATTCTTTTCTCCCCTCCCCACCCCCTTTTGTTGTTGTTGTTGGGAGTACAAAAGATGGGAGACTATGCTGGGAATAAGATGGGGGGAAAAAAACTTCTTTGAGAAAAGAAAAATAAGAAATCATTTTATAGTGAGCATTTCAAAATCTATTTAAAATATAAAAGCATATAATGTATATTTTGGCCAGTTGATAAAATGAAGTAGTAGCATGTTTAAGATCAGCTTCTTTATTCATTCTTGCATTCATGTAGAGATATTTGTGAGGTATCCTTGTACCCAGCACTGTTCAAGGGCTGGGGTTACAGCTCTGTAATAAGTAGGGTTCTTGTTCTCATGGAGTTTGCATTCTAATTATACCTATTGCTAATTGATTTTTATTATAACTTTTTAAAATTTTAAGAGAGGGGGTCAGTGAATTATAGAATAATAAAGAATTTACTTGGATGGATCTTATCCATGTTCAAAATAAGCGTTTTAAACAGGTAAGTGTGCTTCCATAGAGACATGTTCTGTCTCAGTATTCTCTAGGGAACTTGTTATGATCAGGCAATGAACAACAAGTTTCTACTATGAGCTCTTTCCATCATGGCACCCCCTGAGCTGGAGCTCAAGTCAGCTCAGTGACTATTGAGCATTGCCGATTGCATCAGATATATTATTTCCTTTAATACTCACAACTGCCCTTGGCATTATTACAGAGGAGGAACCTGAGGTACACAGAGGCTAAGGCACACCAAGCCAGATCCAACCAGGACCTTACTCTTAACTGCAGCGCTGTTGCTTTCCCTAAATGCAGTGTTTCGTCTCATAAATCCTTATGCATCTCCGTCGCAAATGTGGACTTGTTTAGCACTAAAGTGGGTCAGTCAGAACAGAGAGGCCAGCAATTCACATTGGGTGGCCCATGTGTTGTCGGGGGTGGGTTGTGCTTTGGAGTTACAGATACTTAGTCTAAGTTAAGTCTCATGATTGCTCATCTCTGAAATTGGAGAGTGGTTCTTGTCCTTTGTCTAACTTCTAGGGAAATTGCTTGGAGAAGAAGAAGCTGTAATTAGATTTGTACTTTATATCCAACATGCCTGTAAAGAGATTTGTGTATCTACAAGGAATTACGACTTTTTAGCCAAATTTATAATTATGCTGTTATGAAGATACATGTATTACATGGGACTCCTGAACTTTTACAAATAAAGCAAAATGAGAAGAATAAATTTGTTTGCTGAAGATAAAGTGAACATTATGGGCCTATTACGGGGACACATTTCTATATTTTGTAATCTCCCTAGAAAAAAATTATTTCATATATAAATATAACCCAATAAAAATAAATCTGTAAAGTCGTTACACATATTATAATGGGAAGTATTTTAACCACAGGGAATGACCCATCTGTACAATTATGTCTCCTTTGTTTTTATTCTTCTTCAGAAAATCTCTTCATCAATTCCCTTGTTAGTCAGGAATGAATCTACCTGTCTCTTGAAATAGTATTTTGCCTGTTTTCATAGCAGCTTTGAGCTTCTTCAGTTACGTTAGCTGTTGTACATAAACATTAGTTGAAATTGTGTGGTAAATCTTCATTCATATGACTACAGGCTTTATTATTCTGTTTTCAAATGGTATGGGATGATTGAGATGGTGGAAGGGAAAGAGAAGCACTATATTAGATGGGATTCATCGGTCACAGTAACACACTCACTCTAGCTAGCATTAAGTGAAAAGGGGTATTTATAACAAGGATGTAGAGTATCTTAGGGACCCAAAGACAGATTGTGATAAACAGCCTTCTAGACATCTCTCTGGACATCCAAGAACACTCACACACAAATGAATCATAGTGCATGTGGTCATTTACCTATTTTATTCATTCAGGAGTATATAATGGATATCTTTTCATATCAGTAAATATAGACTTCCAACATTGTTTTCAATATCTATTGATATTGTGGTTTATTCAACATGTCTCATAACTGTGGGCCTGTAGGGGCATTTATCCTCCTTCCCTCATAATTATAAACAATATTGTGTGTATCCATCTCTCTGCTTACATCATTATCTACTTTGAGAGAATTCTTGGAAGTGGGATTGCTGGATCAAAGGGCATGCCATTTTACACGCTGAGATAATCTCCCGTGTAGCTACAAAATAATATTTCCAATTTACATTTCCTTTGTAAAAAGGCCCATAACACTGGCTATTTATTGTCAGTCTTTGTTATCTTTACCAATCTGATAGGTAAAAATAAGGTCTCCATTTTCTAAAATTACATATTTTTGTTGTTAGTACAGTTGATATCTTTTCATATATTTCTTGCTGTTACATTTTTTAAGACACAGAAAATTTGTCAATTTGTATCCATTTTGAAGGAAGTATTAATTTTCTTGTTTATTTTTAAGGGTATCTTAGTCTGTTTTTGTTGCTATAAAGGAAGGCAGGCATGGTGGCTCACACCTGTAATCCCACAACTTTGGGATGCTGAGGTGGGCGGTTCACCTGAGGTTGGGAGTTCGAGATCAGCCTGGCCAACATGGGAAAACTCTGTCTCTACTAAAAATACAAAAATTAGCTGGGTGTGGTGATGGGCACCTGTAACCCGAGCTACATGGGAGGCTGAGGCAGGAGAATTGCTTGAACTCGGGAGGTGGAGGTTAGTGAGCCGAGATCATGCCATTGCACTCCAGCCTGGGCAATGAGAGTGAGACTCCATCTTTAAAAAAAAGAAAGAAAACAAACAAACAAACCTGAGATTGGGTAATTTATAAAGAAAAGAGATTTATTTGTTTTCTTTTTAATTTTTGTGGGTACATAGTAGCTATATATACTTTTGAGGTACATGAGATAATTTGATACAGGCATCTAAAATTACAATAAAAATATATAATTTTAGAAAATGGAGACTTTATTTTTACCTATCAGATTGGTAAAGATGACAAACAAAGACTGTATAATAACCACATCAGGAAAAATGGGATATTCATCACCTTGAACATTTATCCTTTGATTGTGTTAAAACAGATAAATCCAGTTATACTTTTTTAGTTATTTAAAAATGTACAATAAATTATTGTTGACTGTAGTCACCCTGTTGTGCTATCAAATACTCAATTTTGTTCATTGTAACTCTATTTTTGTACCTGTTAACCATTCCCACCAGCCCCTCCCCTTCCCACCCTCTGGTCACTATCATTCTATTACTCTCTGTCTCCATGAGTTCAGTCGTTTTAATTTTTAGATCCCACAAATAAGTGAGAACATGGTAAGCTTGTCTTTCTGTGCCTAGCTTACTTTATTTAACACAATGACCTCTAGTTCCATCCATATTAATGCAAATGACAGGCTCTCATTCTTTTTTATGGTTAAATAGTACTCCACTGTATATGTGTATCACATTTTCTTTATCCAATATCTGTTGATGGACACTTAGGTTGCTTCTAAATCCTAACTATTGTAAATAGTGCTGCAATAAACATGGGAATTCATATATCTCTGCAGTATACTGACTTTCTCTCTTTTGTGTGCATACCATATCTTTTCATATTAATCAATATAAGCCTCCATCGTTGTCTTTAATGTCTATGTGGTTTATTCAACATGTCTCATGTGTGCGGGCATTTAGCGACATTTATTCCCCCACCCCATAAAGAGATCTATTTGTGCATCTATAAAGAGATCTTTATAGATGTGTTCGATGTAAAGTAGGATTGTTGTAATCATATGGAAGCTCTGTTTTTAGTTTTTTTTGAGGAACCTCCAAACTGTTCTTCATAGTGGTCGTACTAAGGAGCTCAAACAAATTAATAGGAAAAAAAATGTAATATTCTGATTAAAAAATGGGCAAAAGACCTGAATAGACATTTCTTAAAAGAAGACATACAGATAGCAAACAGGTATATGAAAAGGTGCTTGACATCATTAATCATCAGAGAAATGCAAATCCAAACTACAATGAGATATCATCTCACCCCCTTTAAAATGGCTTTTACTCAAAAGACAGGCAATAACAAATATGGGCGAGGATGTGCAGAAAAGGGAACCCTCATAAAATAGGTTTATTTGGCTCAAGGTTCTGCAGACCGTATGCATAGTGTGGAGCTGGCATCTGCAGCCACTAGGCCCTCTGGCTGCTTCCACTCATGTTGGAAGGGGAGCCAGTATAGGCAGATCACATGGTGAGAGAGGAGGCATAGGAAAGGGGAGGGAAGTGCCAGGCACTTTTCATTAACCAGCCTTCTTAGGAACTAACAGAGTAAGAGCTTACCCTCGAGGGAGGGCGTTAATCTATTCCTGAGAGATCTTCCTGCGGGACCTAAATACCTCCCATGAGGCCCCACCTCCAATATTGGGACCAAATTTCAGCATGGGGTTTGGAAGTGACAAACATCCAAAGTATAGCAAGGACGTTTTGTAAAGTGAGGTTAGCAGCCTTTTCTATGTCTCATGTGTAAACATTTTCTCTAGCTTCTTGTTTTTTTGACTTTGGTTTTGTATTTTTTTTTTTTTTTTTGAGATGGAGTTTTGCTCTTGTCACCCAGGCTGGAGTGCAGTGGCACAATCTCAGCTCACCGAAACCTCCGCCTCCCGGGTTCAAGCGATTCTCCTGCCTCAGCCTCCTGAGTAGCTGGGATTACAAGCATGCACCACCACGCCCAGCCTCACTGTTTGTTTTTTAAATTTCTGTTCTATTTTTCCATTCAGAAATTTTAGGTTAAAAAAAATTGTCACCAGCTACA
Organism: Cebus imitator; assembly: GCF_001604975.1. NCBI lineage: Eukaryota > Metazoa > Chordata > Mammalia > Primates > Cebidae > Cebus > Cebus imitator. The sequence continues at coordinate 1,410,833 of NW_016107665.1, forward strand.
TGTTTCAGTCCTTTATAGTTACATATTTTGGTGTCATTCTTAAAAAGGCCTTTCCTATCCCCTTATTATAAAACTATCCCTGTACATATTCTCCTAGTACTCATTTGCTTTATTTTGAGCTTATTCTTCCATAAGTAGGGAGAGAGAGATCTAGAGTTTTCTTCTCTTGAAGTAGCTAACTAACATCATTTGTTAACTAGTCTGTCATACCCACCCAGATTTGATTGCACGTACTTGGGTCTGTTTCATATGAATCCTTAGTTCTGTTTCTGGATGTTTATTCTGTTCCGTGCATACGTGTGCATGTTCTCATGCAGGCGCCTGCTCGTTAACTGTGTCTAGGCGATTTTGTTGATTTCTACAATTGATTATAGTGCCTCTCTGCTTCAGATGGGTTTCCAGGGAGTAAGTTTCCAGTGCCTTGGAGAACCAGGAGCCACATGAGAACAGCAAAATCAAGAAGGGCCTACTTCACAGACATATTAGAGGAACTAAATAGGAAAAGAAGAAGGCAAGAGCACCTCATGCAAACTCATTTTAAAAAGAAGCAGTGTAGTGCCTGAGATTTTTGTTTCCAACATTGAGGGAGGTGGATGCCTGTATTTGATTTTCGTTTAAATTCGAAGTCATTAAAGCATTCCTACCACAAGGAAGAAGAAAATGTGTTTTGTCTCTTTGCCAGCAGTAACATAATTTTGGTCTTCAAAGTAAGTGTCTTGGGACCTGAATTCCCCGTGGATAAAGAAAATTCCCAGCCCATGTGTTGTGGCGGAAATTCATCATTTCCTGAGTTATTTCCTTTCATGCTTAGTGTGGGGAAAATGACCAATTGTATAGATTGCGATTCTTTTTCAAAAACATTACCTGATTCTGATGACTTTTATTATTATTTTAGGTGCTGCAGGAGGCTTCTCACATGCTTTGGGATATCTTCAGGGAAATTCACTCTTAATAGAAACTGAGAATTTAAGGTAGGTCCTTTAACAAAGATACTTTATTCTTACCAATTGTCCAAACCCCTGCATTGGTATAGCTTTATTAAGTGTTAACCTGCTGTCTGTTACGCTGTCTCATTTGATCTTCACTGTGGTTCTTCGAGGCAGGTGTGTAGAGTGCCCGGTCCTAATGCTCCCATTGCGGTCTGATTTTTCCTCCTGGTAGTTTGGTGAGGTGATGCTAGGGGCCCAGAGGAGGGGTTGAGTAGCTGTTTTTTGTTTGTTTGTTTGTTTTTTTAATCATATTGGACCTTATAGTGTGAATTCTCGTTCATTTACACTGGTTTGCTTCATAAATCTTTTCTTAGGGTGCTGTGAGGGGTTAGTGTTGGGTAAGGAATTAATGTAGAAAATTCCATTGGTCTTTTTTTTTTAACTTTTAAGTTTGGGGTACACATGCAGGTTTGTTTCATAGGTAAGCTTGCGACATGGGAGTTCATTGTACAGATTATTTCATCACTCAGGTATGAAGTCTATTATCCATTAGTTATTTTTCCTGATCCTCTCCCTCTTCCCACACTCCAACCCCCGATAGGCCCCAATGTGTGTTGTTGTCCTCTCTTCCCCTTTTTTTCTATGTATTCTTGTCATTTAGCTAACACTTAGAAGTGAGAACATGTGGTATCTGGTTTTCTGTTCCTGTAACATGTGGTATTTGGTATTCCTGTATTAGATTGCTAAGGATAATAGCCTCCTGTTCTATCCATGTTCCTGCAAAGGACATGATCTTGTTCTTTTCATGGCTGCATAGTATTCCATGGTGTATGTACCACATTTTCTTTATACAGTCTGTCATTGATATTTTCAGTGGTCTTTGAACTGAAACTTGTTGGTGGTTCCTGGAGCCCTCCATGGTTGCAAGATAGTTGTTCGAGCATGAAATAAAGTAAACTTTGGTTGTAGATTATTGTTTTCCTTCTTTGGTTGTCCTGGGGGGTGCGGTTGTATGATCCCAAGTAGTGTGTGCAGTATCCTGGGCAGAGACACAGGGCTCTTCTGCTGATCTTAGTTGATGCTTTTACCCAATAGCTGTATCATGGCACATCCAGATGTACCAGTTCTGTTTCTGACCAGCTGCAGAACTTGGGACAGGTTAATCATTGTCTCTTTTTCTTCGTTTGTAAATTGTGTAGATTGGCCTAATCTAGTCATTTCTATACTTTTAAATTTTTTAGAATGGGAGAAAAATATTTCAGGACCTATTTCTAATTTTTTTGGCTATATGTAAAGAAAATTGATGATTAAAGCTGGATAGGTGAATGCAGGTTCGCTATATTTACATACTGTTCTTTGTATTTTGCGTGTGGAATTTTCAACAAAGATTTATTTTCACAAAATAACTACCATCTACTAATATGATTTTGTCAAAGAGGAAAAATACTAAAAGAATACGATTATTCCTCAATTTGTCCTTAGACTGTACATATTTAGCATTATGAAAATGCTGTTTATTTATTATCTCTTCCTCATTTCTCTGTAGTCCAGTGACTGATAGACATAGACTAAGCAAAATTGGCCCGAGAACTGGTGTTTGGGAAATACTGGGGCACATGACTGCTGAGGGCTCTTCTGCCACTGAGACTGTATAGTCTCCTCTGAAGCAGAAAAGAAAAGTACTGTACGTTGCCTATTTCCAGAAATTTCTGTGACAGCTAGCATGGCTGAACTCAGGTCAGAGGACCATGCAGAAGGGAAGAGATGATTCTGTTGGGAACGTTCAGTAAAATTGGCCCATTTATGGGAACATCTAGTTAAGCTTTGAGTCACACCATGGTCAAGGTAAAGACAAAACAGAGTTTTAAGTAGCCTCATGGAAGTGTACAGACTCCTCCATTCCTACCATTGTGGGGCAGCCTCTGGCCAGGTGTGATCTGACAGATAAGTATCTGCCTGGGATGTGGGGATGCTGAGAGCCAGGGATGAGGTGGGTGGAATGCAGACTCCATTGAGACTAGTGCAAACCCTGGGTGTGAGGAGCTCCATGCTTTGTGTGGAGGTTGAGGGCACAGTTCGGAGTTCCAAGCTAATGGCAGTGGGATCAGGTGTGCTCAGGATGGAGAAGAGCTTGCCTGCCCAGAGGGCCATCTGGGAATCCAGGGGTGGATATTGTCCTTTGAGCACCCACAGAGGGTGCTCAATGGTCCAATCTGGCTGAAGGACCTGGGGCACAGTGGACAGGAAACACATCAGATCTGTGCCTTTCCCAAGACTTCATATCTGAAAGGAGTGTTCCAGGTGGATTCTGAAGCCATCATCTGTAGGAAATGGAAAACCGTGCTTTCTGTTTACTTCTCCTTGGAGTGTGTGTGTGTGTGTGTGTGTGTGATGAGGAGAGTGGGAGGAAGACAGACGGAATAATGGGCTGAATTATTTAGCACAGTAAAGTAACATGGGGAAGAGCAGCAATACCTATTACAAGAAGTCTGTACAATCCTAGCTGCTTCTGAAAGTCCTGAGAAGTTACATGTCCTCTGCATTGATTGGAGTATGGTGGTTCAGTCCTTTGGAATTCTCCCTTAGTGATTTCTGGCCTTTATTCATTTTAACATTCTAATGTTCTGGGAAACCTCAATGAAATTTGACAGACTTACCTAGTTGTTTTCTGTACTGTCAACTCTTGGTTTACTGCCTAATTGGTATCCATCATATGGGCCTCCTCTACCTGGGAATATTTATTCTCTTCCTTCTTAGGAAAAAGCTGTATTGAACAACAACAGAAACATTTGTCTTAAATGTGTAGGAATATGAGAGATTACCTGAAATCCTGACATGTCTGAAAGTGTATATATAAAGTCATGAGTAAATGCTAGCAGGAGATTTTATTTTGACATAAACCAGAGAAAGGAGAATTGCTTTAAGTGATCTGGACCAGTCCAAGTCTGAATAAAAGTTAATAAATGAACAATGTAACCGATCAATCATGTTCTTGAGCCTTTCATAAGGCTAAGACATTCTGGATGAGATCTTATAGGGATGAGCAATTGAGAATTTGAGACGGCCGTGCTTTGCCAGAATAAACATGATGCTTTAAAGAGTTACATGCATGCATGGATGTGTGTGTGTGTGTGTGTGAGACAAGAGAGATTGTTAGATGGTGTGGGGGAATGATAAACGATTTGTTTAGCATTTTACATAATGACTTGTGATATATTCTGGATTTGAGAATAAATGCAGTATTTTGACCTTATCTCTGTATTCCCTGCAGGCTTGTAAGAAAAATATTTTAAAATCTACTTTCAATGAAAAATACTGTTTTTGGCTCTCAGGGAATTTTTAGTTCCCACTGCTGTTTAGGGAGGGTTGTTGAATCTGTGAAAATCAAAGGAGGATCTTTGCAGCTCTTTGTCATTCTGTACCAGTCATTTAAGGGCTATGACGTCAGTGAAGAGTTGTTCTATGCTTCCTTTACTTCATTCAAAATGTAACCTGTTATGCACTTTTGTCTTCCTGCTACCCTCCATTAGCTGATTCTTTGCTTCTTGATGACTGCAGGCATCACTTGCTTTCCCACCTGCAGGCTCCCCAAGTGACTGAGAGTCCTCCTTAGCGTTGTCAATCAAGATTCCTGGACCTAGGCTGGGCTCCTCACTCTGCCGTTTGTGCTTCATACATGTTTCAGAACAACTAACAATTTCCAGGCTGTTTTTCATAATTAAACTTACTAACCTGTGATATAATAGGATGTCTGTTTCCTTGCATTTTTCGGCTAATTGTGTTCATCAGTTAATTTCTTTCCACATTAAGAAGCCCTCCTGGAGAACTCAAGATTTGAGCCTTTCTGTCTAAGAATTGATTGGATTTCATGGACTCGATGACTCTAGAATACATTTATCTGCAATTGAGTAGTTTTCTGTAGAACTTGAACCTTTAAAAACAATCACTTTTCTTTTTTAGCTGTGAAATTCCATACTGTGAAGATCTAAAATGGTCATCAAGGCCATTCTGTTCTGTTTACAACAAATCAGAATTGGACAGCTTTCCAAATCCATAAAATAACTAGTGTTTTACTTATAGGCTATATACTTGACTTTACTAAGATTAAAATAAACACATGTAAGGCCAGCTGCAGTGTTGACAACACACCACTATAAAGCCTTATAAATGTTGAGGAAAATCCTGCTGCTGTGATCTAAACAATGGTCTTATGGGGGATCTTTTATTTAAAAAAATTTAAGTCAAAATATTGTATGCAAATAGCCTAAAATAAGAAACATCTGTATGGAACCACAAAAGACCCCAAATAGCCAAAGCAATTTAGAGCCAAAAGAACAAAGCTGGAAGAGTCATACTACTTGACCTCAAAATACGCCACAAAGCGATAATAATAGAAACAGTATGGATATTGTTATAAAAACAGACACAGAGGCCAATGGAACAGAATAGAGTGCCCAGAAATAATCCTTGCAGTTATGGTCAATTGATTTTTATTTTTGTTATTTGTTTGTTTTGTTTTTGAGATAGGATCTTTCTCTGACACCCAGACTGGAGTGCCATGGTGAGATCACAATTCACTGTAGCCCTGACTTCCTAAGTACTAGTGGTTCTTTCACTTTAGCCTTCTGAGTAGCTAGTACTACAGGCATGTGCTACCATGCCCAGCTAATTTTTAGTATTTTATAGGGACAAGGTCTCCCTGTGTTGCCCAGGCTGGTCTCAAACTCCTAGGCTCAAGTGATTCCTCTCAAAGTGCTGGGATTACAATGTAGCCACCATGCCCACCTCAACTGATTTTTGACAAAGATGCCAAGAACACACAATGGGGAAAGGGCAGTCTGTTCAATAGATAGTGTCGGGACAACTGGATATCCACATACAGAAAAATGAAATTAGACCGTATCTCACATCATATACAAAAATCAAGTCAAAATGCGTGAAAGACTTTCAATGAAAGACCTGAAACAGTAAAACTGTTAAAAGAAAACATGAGAGAAGAGCGTTGTGACATTGGTCTGGGCAAGGATTTTTTTGGGATATAAACACAAAAGCACAGGCAGTGAAAACAGAAATAGACAAATGGGATTGCATCAAACTGAAAAGCTTCTGCAAAGCTTAGGAAACAACCAAGAGTGAGGAGGCAGCCTGCAGAATGGGAGAAAATACTTGTAAACCGTACATCTGATAAGGAGTTACTATGCAAAATATACGAGGAACTCAAACAACTCAATAGTAAGAAGACAAATAACTCAATTTAAAAAATGATATAGACATTTCTCCAAAGAAGATGTACAGACTGGGCGAGGTGGCTCATGCCTGTGATCCCAGCACTTTGGGAATCTGAGGCAGGCAGATGACAAGATCAGGAGATCGAGACCATCCTGGCAAACGTGGTGAAATCCTGTCTTTACTAAAAATACAAAAATTAGCTGGGCATGGTGGCGTGTGCCTGTAGTCCCGTGTACTCAGAAGGCTGAGACAGGAGAATCGCTTGAACCCAGGAGGCAGAATTTGCAGTGAGCCGAGATCACGCCACTGTACTCCAGCCTGGGCAACACAGTGATACTCCGTCTAAAAAAAAAAAAGAGAAGATATACAAATGGCCAACAGGTATATGAAAAAATACTCAATATCACTAATAATCGGGGAAATGAAAATTACTTAATGAGATAATGCCTCACACTTGTTAAAATGGTTATTATCAAAACGAAGAAAGATGGGCTGGGTGTGGTGGCTAATGCCTGTAATCCCAGCACTTTGGGAGGCTGAGGTGGGTGGATCACTTGAGGTCAGGAGTTTGAGACCAGCTTGGCCACATGTTCCCCATGTTCACCCCATCTCTACTAAAAAATAAAAAAATTAGCCAAGTGTAGTGGTGGGCACCTATAATCCCAGCTACTTGGGAGGGTGAGGCAGGAGAATTGCTTGAACCTGAGAGTTAGAGGTTGCAGTGAGCCAAGGTCGCACCACTGCACTCCAAGCTGGGTGACTGAGCAGACTCCATCTCAAAAAGAAAGAAAAGAAGATGAAGGGTAACAAATGTTGGTGAGGATGTGGAGAAAAGGAAATGCTTGCACATAACTGGAAAGAATGTAAGTTAGGATGGGCATTATGGAAAACAGATTAGAGACTCCTCAAAAAATTAAAAATAGAACTTCCATTTGAGCTGGCAATCCTACATGTTGAAGAGATGAACACTCCCATGTTCACTGCAGCACTGTTCACAGTAGCCAAGGGCATGGAATCAACTTAAGTGTTCATCAGTGGATGAATAAAGAAAATGGAGTATATATACACAATGAAATACTCTTCAACCTGAAAGGAAATTTTGTCATTTGTAACAACATGGAAGAACCCAGAGAGCATTATGTTAAGTGAAATAAGGTAGGCATAGACAAATACCCACCTTCTTACTTACATGTGGAATCGAAAAAAGTTGAACTTAGAAGAGTAGAGAGGGTTGGGCGTGGTGGTTCACACCTATAATCCCAGCACTTTGGGAGGCCAAGGTGAGCAGATCACCTGAGGTCAAGAATTTGAGACCAGCCTGGCCAATATGGTGAAACTTGTCTCTACTAAAAGTATAAAAATTAGCCGGGTGTGGTGGTAGGTGCCTGTAATCCCAGCTACTTGGGAGGCTGAGGCAAGAGGCTTGAACCCGGGAGGCAGAGGTTTCAATGAGCCAAGATTGTGTCACTGCAGTCCAGCCTGGGCAACAAGAGCAATACTGTGTCTCAAAAAAAGGAAAAAAAGAAGTAGAGAGAAGTGGTTACCATGTGTTGGGGAGATGTTGGTCAAAGGACACACAATTTCAGTTAGATAGAAAGAATAAGTTCAAGAGATCTATTGCACAGCATGGTGATTATAGTTAATGTAGTCTTGAAAATTGCTAAGAGTAGATTTTAAGTATTCTCATCGCAAAAAAATATGTGAGGTGATACATATGTTAACTAGCTTGATTTAGTCATTATATGATATACATATTTTAAGATAACATGTTTTAGCACGTTCTATAATTTTTATTTATTAATATATTTTAAAAATTTTAATTATAAGGCTGGACGTGGTGGCTCACTCCTATAATCTCAGCACTTTGGGTGGCCGAAGCAGGTGGATTACCTAACGTCAGGAATTCGAGACCAGCCTGGCCAACATGGCGAAACCCCATCTCTGCTAAAAATATAAAAGGTGGCCAGGCGTGGTGGGGGTGCACCTGCAGTGCCAGCTACTCTGGACGGTGAGGCACGAATATGTCTTGAACCCAGGAGATAGAGGTTGCAGTGAGCTGAGATTGCACCACTGCGCTCTATCAGTCTGGGTGACAGAGCAAGTTGCTGTCTCAAAAAAATAATAATTATGAATTTTAAGTCAAAATATTGCATGCAAGTGGCTAAAAGTAGGAAACATTACAGAAAAGCTTATAATGAAAAGCAACAGCATCTTGCCTTCCTTCACTTATTTCTACTTCCTAGAGCAACTGCTTTTTTTCCTATAGACACTTTTTACTTCTTTTACAGTGACTTCCACATGTGTAAATACAGTGCTTGCAGCTCGGCTTCTCACTTCATCAGTCTTAAAGGCTGTTTTGTGGGGGCTTGTTGGGATGGCAGATCACGCTGTTGGTTCACTCTGACCATCCCCATCTCCCTGCCTTCCTACAGCTGATTGTCACTTTCAGTCTGCTGTTCCCCTCTGTACCCTCAGATGACACAGGCAACCTGATTCTTTTTCTGTCTCCTAGACACACTGTTTCTTGTCTACTAACAATATGCTCCCAGTCCAACCCCTCAATTCCAGGCAGCTGTACCATTAATTTTATATTGTCAGGGTTTGTAATACCTATATTCTGTTCTTTAATCTCACTCAGCAAAGGCTTCCATGATTTTATCTCTAGATTCTGGATGTTAAAAACCAATTAGCGGTATTTTTTTCTATTACGATTAAGTAGATGCTTTTTTCTTTGGAACATAGTTGTGGAGTGGGATTCTAAGTCTCTGAGCCTGAAGTCCTCACCTGTTTGCCCCTCAGTAGAGTATATTTAAATGAATTTCCCCTACCCTTTGTTATTTGAGACAGTCTCACTCTGTCACTCAGGATGGAGTATAGTGATGTGATCTCAGCTCACTACAACTTCTGCCTCCCAGGTTGGAGTGATTCTCCTGCCTCAGCCTCTGAGTAGCTGGGACTACAGGCGCATGCTACCACACCCAGCTAATTTCTTATATTTTTAGTAGAGATGGGGTTTCACCATGTTGGCCAGGCTGGTCTCAAACTCCTGAACTCAGGCGGTCTGCCCACCTTGGCCTCCCCACAAGTGCTGGGATTACGGGTGTGAGCCACCGCGCTCAGCCTGGATTCCCCTTTTATACTGCAGCAGCTGCCTTGAAGCTAGCCTCCAGTTTTTCTAGGTTTTTGGTCACCCCATCTTATCTCTCAGGAACCCACTTTGTTTCTAGAGGTCTTGCTCTCACAGCCCGCCCTCCTTGATCAGGACAGGTTGATCTCTAGGCGTGCTGCATATGGCTCAGCCAATGCCAGTAGCCAAGGGAAGCTCGTGATTACTGCTGCTTGAGAATTCTGTATCCAAACTGCTTGGATCCAGAGGTGCTTCAGATTTCAGTTTTTTTTCAGATTTTGGAATATTTACGTATACGTAATGAGATGTCTTTGGGATGGTACCCACATCTATACATGAAGTTTATTTATGTTTTACATATACCTGATACACATAGCCTGAAGGTAATTTTATACATTATTTAAAATTATTTTGTGTGTGAAACCAAGTTTTGACTGTATGTTGACTATGACACGTCGCATAAGGTCAGTTGTGGAATTTTTTGCTTGTGGTGTCTTGGCAGCACTCAGAACATTTCAGACTTTGGAACATTTCAGATTTCAGGTTTTCAGATTAGGGATACTCAGCCTGTATTGGAGAATCAGCTCAGGCTGTGGTGTCTTGGATGGGGCAGTGGCCTGATCTATAAAATTAGTCATCATTTATGGAGGACCTGATGCGTTAGGCACCTACATACTTGAAGCCTGGTGTCTCTTGAAATTCACACACCAGCCTTGTAGAACAGATGTTGTCACTGACATTTCACACACAAAGAAGTTAGACCCTGGGTAGATGACTTTTGAGACCATTCCTTGAGTGGAAAGTGCTTCTTGGGTCCTGGGGCGGGCTGAGGGCATGGTGGCCAGCTGTGTTTTATAGGTCGGAAAAGACTTCTCTGTCTCTTTCATGTCTTGCACACATTCCTCAAGAGATCTCTGTCTTTATCCCAGAAAATCTCTGCTGTTCTAGCAGAGTCAGCTCTGCCTCGTTCCCAGCCTCATCCTTGTTGTGGGTGTGCCTTGTGGCCAGGAGCTCATTCTAAAGAATTCTGCTGTGCGTGGACACGGAACATCCTTCTTTGCTTAATGTTCCCTTGGAAAAATGTGATGTGAGAAAGTTGGACCTCTTAACCAACCCTGCTGGTAAATGGAAAAAGGTATTTTATCAATGACCATTATTGTATTTTGTATTTTCTCATAGCCTGAAGTGTAAGTGTGTGTCAAGTATATCTGATTCTTTTAATGCCTTGTGTATTTTTGAGGTTATTTTGGAAGAAAGGTTAGAAAGATAATCATGTTTCATTTTTAACACTTCTGTTTTCTCTCCATTCCTCACAGAAATGGAATTTTCTCCATTTCTCTGAGGAAAATTTCATTTCTCTTAGGAATGGAGAGAAAACAGAAGTGTTAAAAGTAAATTCAGAATGGTGGTCTGAATAAATCCTTTAGTATAGTGGTATTTGTGAGTTACCTCCTATGGTAGTGACCAGATGGATGGCAGGTGCCCTGGGAGATGGGACTCTTACACAGTGTTGATGTCCTTCCCACTCCTTCTCACTATACAGAACTAGATGAAGCGTTGATCGTGGAATCGTGAGTCTCTCCACAGACCTGTTACCAATCAGTTCTCTGCTTTCCCCTGGAGTAGTACAGTAAGGAGCGGGTGGCTGTGGATGGAGTTCCTCCACGTTACCTCTGTGTCAGGCCAGGATGGTGGCATTACCACATGCAAATATGCTTCTTTAAACATCTTGGCGTGTTACATTTATGCTCCCAAACAGGTATTGGGTAAAAGGAAACTTCTTTTGATCTGTGCCTCAGTTATTTAAGGAGGAGACCTTTGGCCTTATTGAGGTAAAGTGTTAAGGGATAGAGGAGAGTCAATATTTAACTGGCTGCAGTGGTGACCAGGGGTGATGTCTCTCATATTTAAACTTGATCGTGATAAGCAATCCAGGGTACCCTTTCATCAGCTTACAGTGATCTCACTCTGACTTGAAGTTTTTTCTATCAATTGGTTGTAAGGACAGAATAGAATGCTGGGCAAATAGATTTGTAATCTGTATGTGACAGTTTTATTCTATTATACAAAGATCAGTAATCTTCATAGCTTTACAAATCTGGTGAAACTTAGATACAAACCATTGTAGTGGCACAAATCTATTTGGAAAATTTAAATCTGAGGCAGACCCCAACTCTTCATCAAGAGAGAGAGACATCAGTGAAGTTTACAAAACCTTTTTACCTGATCCTAAATATTTCCAAGTCATGTCCTATATTCTTCAGTTTATTTATCTCTCAGGGATGAGGAGTGACTCAATCTCTCCTGCAGGAGAACTTTTGGCTCTCATCACCCAGGTCGTCCCGGATGCTCGGTTCATTTGCCTTCCCTTTGGAGAGGTTGTTGCCGGCACAGAGGGCAAGCAGCGTGAACGTGGGAGTGAGCACTTGCTGTCCCTGTTGGCCACTCTTCTCAGAAGTTTGGATTCAGAGGAAGTGGATTCAATACTCTAACCTAGGAAGGAAATTAAAATTGACCGTGAAGGATACAATGACTTTTGTGCGTTGTTGTGTTGTATTTACATGTTTCCAAAAACACGGCTGTGTAGAGAGGCCTGTGGCAGATGACAAATGAGCAGAAAGAAAGCTCAGAGGAAGAAGGGGATATTGCTAGAGCAAGTAGAGCAGGTTTCCAAGAGGAGGTGGGAAAGTTGATGTGAGTTTTTGCTGATTGTAGCTGAAAAGACTGAAAACAACAGTGGGTTATATAGGATGTACGTTTAGTTTTCTTTCAGCTAGAATGAAGTCCTGAGGTAGGCTGTTGAGGGCTGGTGGGAGAGCTCACAGAGGTTGTGCAGGGACTTGGGTTCCTTCCAGGATGTCTAAGTTTTCAGTGAGGTGCAGTGAAACCTTACTTGGGGTGAACTAAATTCAGTGCATCAGGCAAAAATTCCTTACAGACAAAATTGGCTGGTGAACACCCCTTAGGAAGGTGCCACATTAGAGGCCAGTATACTATCTTCCAGTGAGTCCAGTAAGTGGACTTTGCCTCCAGTGTTGGAGCAGCCTGCTGCTCAGCAGTTGGCCGCTGTGTTTAAGGGCCATGTTTTAAACAGTGGACTCATTATCAGCATCAAGACAGGATCCCAAGAGGCACTGACAAGCCCAGAGCACTGTAAATTCCTGTATTCCCTCCCACGGTCACTGGGGCTCACGTGCTTAATGAGAGGAATGGCAGTGGAGCTGCCTGCCAGATTTGTTTGTTCATACTTTCAAAAAAGGAAACTTTCAAACATATTCAGAAGTAAAGAGAGTTTTCTAGAGGACTGTGCACTAACTACCCGAGTTCAGAGATGATCAGTTCTGAACCAGTGGTGTTTCTTCTGTCCCCTTCCCTCTTTCCACCCACTATTTTGAAATACCTCCTTATTATTTCCTGTCAGTATTTCAATATATATGTCAAAAAGATAGAACTTAAAGATCATCTACATTATCTTATTGTGCCAGAAATGTAAAAGTTACTGATATTTCCTTAATATAATCCAATATCAAGCTAATGTGCAAATTTCTCAGTTGTCTTATTTTTTACTTTTCTTTGAATCGGGAACCAAATAAGGCTTATTCATTGCAGTTAACATGCCTCTAATCTTTTAATCTATAGGCTTCTTCTTTATCTCTCCATGCCTTCTCCCATCCTTGTGATTTATTAAAGAAACTGGCTTGTTTATTTTTTAGAGCAGAGATTCTCAAACAAGGATAATTCTCCTTCCCAATCTTGGGGTATTTAGCAATATCTGGAGACGTTTTTGGTTGTCATAACTGGGGAATGCTACTGGCACTGAGTGGGTAGAGGCCACAGACGCTGTTAAACATGTTACAACACATGGGATACCCCTCACAGCAAAAATGTATCTGAAATGTCAGTTGTACCAAGGTTGAGAAACCCCGCTGTAGTTTTGTTTTACAGTCTGGATTTTGGTGGTTGCTTTCCCATTGTGCTGTTTAACATGTTCCTCTCTTCCTTGTATTTTCTATGATTTGTTAGTTAAATCTCAAGATTTGGTCAGACTCAGCTCTCTTGGGGTATGTTTTTTATTTTGTTAGTTTGTTCTTTGGCAAGAATACACGTAGGCAGACTAGGTATTTTATTGAGAAATACGTAGTAACTGTAGTCTTTTTGCATTATTGGCAATTGATGATCCCTGCCTAGATCTCTTAATTCATTAGTGATTGCAAAATAACGATATTCTAATTATATCAGTCCTACCTTGTTTATATACTAGAATACTTATATAAAGGGGAACTTTTAATTTTGTTCTCTCATCATTTATTTGTTCACACTGAAATTCATCTTGGCAAGTCAGGATAAATATGTTCTTTTGTTTTCAAAGCAGCAGCATCACTGAGATTTTGTTTATTTCTTCTTTTTAGTGTAATTTAATTGATATGCTTCAATTTAATATACTTATTGATGCCCAAACTGCCCCATATTTGGCCAGTGGAATCTTAACTGGCTCCCACGTCCTTTTGATATGATTCATGAATTTTTTGTATTTTTGTGTACTTTCTGGTGAGATCAAATGTTACAGGATTGTCTTACCCATTTCTTGCCCCAGACTGAGATCTACCAGTTCCCCAAAGAGCTCTGGTTTCCTTGAGTATTTAGAAGGCACAAGATAGAAACAAGGCATGTTTCTTGCTACTGTATTTATCATTGTTTCTGAGTATTTTCAGTGGTCAGAACTAGGGTATATGTGTAGATTATTAGTTCATACTGATTCTTCCACATGAAATTCGGATGTGCAGGATTTTTACTTAGCTTCATCAATTATGTACTCTTTTCTTTCGTCTGTGCCAAAAATCCAGTTCTCAGTGATGCCGTCATACTTTTTCATCTGCTTTATCTAATGCTGCATACACAACAGTCTATGTTCGCAAGCTATTTGGAATAGACTTTCTCTCTGTGATTGTGCCACCAACTGGATACATAGTTAGGCTCATTGATTTTATTTTATGTCTGCAGAGGTTCCTTTTTTCAATTTCAATTTTAAATAATTATGTACAGTATTGTCAGGGTTCCAGAGTCTCATCTATGAAATCTCACTCTGTGGTCTCTTAGTCCATTTGGGCTGCTATGAATGGGGTGGCCTATAAATAACAGAATTTTTTTTTTTTCCTCATAGCTCTGGAGGCTGGGAATTCCAGGATCAGGGCACAGGCAGATTCAGTGTCTGGTGAGGGTGCACTTTCTGGTTTACAGTTGCAGCTGCCATGTTGTATCCTCACATGGCAGAAGGGGAAATGCAAATCTCTGGGGCCCCTTTTATAAGGGCACTAATACCATGAGAGCTGAGATCTTATGACCGAATCACTTCCCCAAAGCCCCACCTCCAAATACCACAGTATTGGGGATTAGGTTTCAGCATATGAATTTTGGGGAAACAGACATTCATTCTATAGCTAGAGGTGTTTGATTTCACCCCAGTTCTCCTTCCATCCTGTTTCCTCCCACCCATAGGTAACAATGGAAAAAATTATGGTTTATCCTTGTAGTGTTTTTTTTTTAAATGTGTATAAGCAAATGTGCACATACTTTTGTATTTGTGTCTACCTCCCTTCTTAGTTAAGCAATGCATACTTGATGCACATTTCTCTACTCTGCTTTTTTCATTTAATTTTCCCCAGTTCTTCTTTTGTAGTGACATACAGCAAGAGCGAGAGAGAAGGACCTCACTCCTTTGTGCATCTGCGTCATCCCCCGTTGTGTGTGTTTGCCCTCTCTTATTCATCCTGTGCCCTATTGATGGACATTTGGGTAGTTTCCATCTTTTACAATTACAAATAGCTTTGTCGAGAATAGCCTTGATACTCTTAAAATTAACATTCGTTAACTTCATGGAAATTAAATATATATATGACGTGACTCCTGCTTTTGAGAAAGCAGGCTGTCTACAGACTATTGGGATTGAACAGAGCTTTGGAGCAGGAAAGGAAAGGGGAGTCGTGTTTGGGAAAAATAGAGGATATTTCGGTGGAGCAGATGTTATGTCTTCAAGTAGCAGTAAATAAGGTTTATAGGAATATCTGTTAGATCCAGATTTTGATGACCTGTATTGCTAGGCCAAAGGCTATGGATTTTATGATGCAGGCCAGAAGTTAGCAATGTTTTCTGGCAAAGGACTCAATTGCAAATATTTTAGGCCACTATCTGTGTTGCAGCTATTCAACTCTGCTACTGGCACACAAAAAGCAGGCATAGACAAATCATAAATGGGTGTGACTATGTTCCAATGAAATGATTTATGGACACTGAAATCTGAATTTCATATAATTTCTATGTATCATGAAATAGAATTCATTTGGGGTTTTTCCTTAACTCTTTAAAATTATGAAAACCATTCTTAGCTCCTGAAGCCATGGTTTGTCAACCTGTGCTCTAGGCATTTGGGAGCCACAGAAAAGTCTTGCACATAGGAGGGAGCTGCTCAAAAAGGTTGTCAAGGTGGGGTGCAGTGGCTCTCACCTGTAATTTCAGCACTTTGGGAAGCTGAGGTGGGAGGATTACTTGAGCCTAAGAGTTTGAGACCATCCTAGGCAACAAAATGAGACCTCATTTCTTAAAACAACACAACACACACACACACACACACACACACACACACAGCCAATTAGCTAGGGGTAGTGGCATGTACCTGCTGTTCCAGCCACTTGGGAGGCTGAGGCAGAAGATTCGAGGCTTCAGTGAGCCAGATTGAGCCACTGCACTCCAGTCTGGGTGACAAGAGTGAGACCATGCTCCAAAAAAA
>NW_016107665.1:1427106-1445311 GCF_001604975.1 Cebus imitator
TTGGGAAGCATGGAGTTCATTATATTATCCCATAAGGGATTTATGTTCATCTCTCAAAGCCGTGTTCTATGACTTTCTACAGGTTATACACAAACCCACACCTACCATCCTGCTTCGTGTGGACCTAGGCAAAATTTTCTCATTCTTTGCCTCTTCTTCCTTCTACCCGTTTCCCCCATTAGGAAACCCAAGACTGATCCCTATCTGAGGTGAACCTTTTGTATCGGCTGTCATATGTGTCTTGTTTCTTACTACGTTTGCGGACTAACTGTTGAAAAAATAGTATTTTGTTTGTGGGAAGAAAATCAAAGGTGATATAAATGAAAAGTGCATTTTCATATAATGGAAATTATTAGAGCAACTTTTAAAATGTCACTGCAGATTAATGCAGACAAGAAGGAGCTGAATATATTAGAAAGTAGGTCAAGTTATCTCATGTTTATGAATGAGGTGAATTACAGTGTAGGTTTAAGTTTATAAAATTGGGCAATACTATAGTTTATATGAATAGCCTAAATGGTATTATACTAAAATATAATTAAAATAAATTGAGTTTGTTTCCTTATCCTTTGTGGCAGAGTATTTTATACCTAATATTTTACAAATTTAATAAACTAGTATAAGCAATGAGCTTCTAGTTGTTATTCACATTTCTTGTATTGGACACAGAATCTACTCCAGGGAATTAAAACGTAAGCCGATTTAATCCAGGGACAAGTGTGTCCAGAATCCCTGGCAGTTTGGGAGGAACAGGCTTTGGGCTGGGCTTCCGGTATATACTCCCTATCCCCAGAACCATCTTTTCCTACCAGAATCAGGAAAGTTGCCGTGGCTGCTGCTATGACTTGAATTGAGAATCTAGTACTTAAGCTGTCAGCTCAGACACATGCCCCCTCCATGAAGAGATCTTGCTTCTTTTTTTTTTTTTTTTTTTTGAGGCAGAGTCTTGCTCTATCTCCAGGCTGGAGTGCGGTGGCACAGTCTCGGCTCACTGCAACCTCCACCTCCTGGGTCCAAGCGATTCTTTTCCATCAGCCTCTTGCGTAGCTGGGACTATAGGCACCCACCACCACTCCTGGCTAATTTTTTGTATTTATTTAATAGAGATGGGGTTTCACCGTGTTAGCCAGGATGGTCTCGATCTCCTGACCTCGTAATCTGCCGGCCTTGGCCTCCCAAAGTGCTAGGATTACAGGCGTTGAGTGACTGTGCCCAACAAGACCTTACTTCTTATGGATGACCTTGTGCTCTGCTTTTCTTCCTGTGACTCATTTGAATACAAGAGTCACCCATAAGCCCATGCCATTGGTGTGTCTAAGTCATGTTGGCCACCGTAGCAGCTGAGAGGACTGGGCAATGTATGATGTTTAGGCCTGCAGTCCCCCCAGGCTGCAAGTGAACTACCCTTCCCATCTTCACAAAATGCCTCTTCAGACGTGCCTGCAACCGCAATTGGGTGGAAGGGCAGGCTATCATAATTTCCCTTCCTTAGACACAGTTCACGTGATACCTTTTGATAGACTTGTCTAGAGGTAGTAGAGTTACACCAGTGTCACTAGTTAAGTAGTATTAGTCAATAGTGCTAGTGATGAGTGAGAGAACCTAATAAGGCAGTGTTTGCCTTTCCTAAAAGATATTTTTTAGGTTGAAATTATTGTAAATAATACTAGGAAAGAAATGTCTGTGGTTTAACAGTAAAAAAGTTAAGTGATGGTAGAATCCAGGCCTAATGGTATTTGATTTCCCCCATGTAGGATGATGAGTCAGAACATGGCCCTGGTCACCCATGACTGAAGCATTTATTGTGCTAACCTGAGTATAAGGTCACTGAGGCAGCATTCCTTCACCCAGTATTGCTGGCTGACTTCCTAACCACCAGACACTGCCTTTTGTCATCTGGGTAAGAGCAGTCATTCACAAGTAACTGGGAACAGTACTTCAAATAGAAGGCCATTGATTCTGAAATTGGGCAGACTGGGGTTTAAGCCCCGACTCCTACCATTTTAATAGATGTGTAGATTGTAGTACAGCCTTTCTGTAGCTGTATCATCTGCTGGGTGGAGTGGAGTAAATAGCACCCTCCTTGCAGTGTGTGTTGTAAGGTGATGCTCGGCGCAGGCCTGGCACAGAGCAAGTGCTCCATGGTGGGCCACTGCTGTTGTGTGGTCACCATCACCACCTCCACCGTCGCTACAAACATCATCATCATTGTCCTCACTGTCACCACCACTGCTGCTGGGAGTCCTCTGCCCCTTCCTCATCTCCGGATGAGTTTTCCGTATGGCTGGGCCACTCATGCCTCTTCACAGCAGTAATTTTCTCACCCATGATCCTGGGTCCCTTGGATGTTGCCTCCTTTTTTGTGCTTGTGTGGCTTTCTCCTGCCCTTCAAGCACCTTTGGCTTCCTGTTAGACGTTCTCTTTCCTCCGGGAAAAAGATCTCTCTTCATGCTTAATAGGCATCAGAGCAGCCATGGGTCACAGAAGTCATGGTAGCTTTCTATTTGTCATCCTGACAACAAGACCTCCCTCTGAGGCTTGAAAGGATGATGGCAGCCTACCCTCACCACCTACCTTCTTAATTAGATTACTGATTCCATTTCCCTGATGGCTTTAAGCTAAAACAGCCTTATTCTGTTGCCTTTGCATTTTTCTTTCTTGACTCTATCTCTCCTTTGATCTCCAGCAATACCTAAAGTAAAGTGGTTGACAGTAGGGAGCATATTGGCCGCTATTCTTTAGCAAAGCCTCCAGAATGGGTGTATAGCAATGGATTTTAGAGAAAATATAAGGAATAATAAACGAACAGTTCAGAAGGATCCTTCCTTTCACACTGTCATGTACCAAGTGAGTTTCTGTATGTGGTCCCCTCTTGGGTTTTAGTTGTGGTTTGGTCTTCATTCTTTATGGTTGATTTGACACCTATGTGGAATAGGCCCAGTTGCCCCACTTCTCTGCTCTTGTGTATGTGTGTATACGCATGCACCCCTCTCTTTCTGAGTTCACTATCCACACACCGTGGGCATTGCACCCCACACATTAAGTGTAGTGGAATTGAGTCATGCTGTGGCATGCAACAGCCAGCTGTGGTCTAACTGCTTGCCTGCTTGACTGTGAACAAGTGTTTCCCTTCTTCACTAATGTCTAACCTCCATGACCTTGAATTTGAGCTGCCAGTTATTTGATGCAAACTCTCTGTGACATTTTTGTTAGGCTTTTGCCAAGGACATGAGTTGTGTGTTTACTGCTTTGGCATATCTGAAGATTCGAGCTTGTGAAATATTAAGTTGGTCTGCCACCCTCACGCCCCCACCCCTGCATCTAATTGACTCTAATTGACATTCATTTATTCAGCAAACATTTATTGAGCATCTACAAAGTACCAGGCAGTCTGCTGGATGTTGGCAGCATTGTTGGAAAAGGAAAATATTTTTATATAGTTGGTACAGAGGGTTTAAGATAGAGAGTTAGGGTTGATAAATGGATTTTGGAATATCTAATAAGGGGGTGGGCGTGGTGTTAGACTTCTCCCTAAGAATAGTGGGCATCTATTATAGGATTTAAGCTTAGTGAGCTATGGACAGATTTAAATTTTCGGAAGTCCACTGGCTGGGATGTGGAGAGTACATTGAAGAGCTGTAAGAAGAGACATGAGGAGCCCGCTGGGAAGCTGTTGCAGGAATTTGGGCAGGAAACCAGGGGATGGCAGTGTCATATAGTAGGAGGAAAACACAGGTTTGAGAGTGATTTAGGAGTTAACATTGGTATCAGGAGGCCAAGGCACAGTGGCTCATGCCTGTAATCCCAGCACTTTGGGAAGCTGAGGCAGGTAGATGACCTGAGGTTGGGAGTTTGAAACCAGCCTGACCAACATGGACAAACCCCATCTCTACTAAAAAAAATACAAAATCAGCAGGGCGTGGTAACATGTGCCTGTTGTAATCCCAGCTACTTGGGAGGCTGAGGCAGGAGAATCTCTTGAACCTGAGAAATGGAAGTTTCAGTGAGCCTAGGTCATGCCGTTACATACCAGCCTGGGCAACAGAGTAAAATTCCATCTCAAAAAAAAAAAAAAAAAAAAAAAAATGGTGTCGAGGATGACTCTCCCATTTCTGATGTTGGCAGGTGGGTGGATAGTGAAGTTACTGAGATCAGTGACACAGGAGGGAAGCAGGTTGGGAAGACATGGGGACAAGGGAGAGGAGATGAGTTTAGTTTTGAAGATGAATTTGCAATGCTTGTGAAAGACCTTGGAAATGTGGGGCATAGACTTGTATAAGAGGTGCAAGGGAGAGATCTGGCTTCTGTGCAGGCTTGGTGAATGCAAGGCCTGAGGACACATGCGATGGACCAGCCAATGGTGTGAAGTAGGAGACAGCATGAGGGAGATTATTTCTAAACGAATGAGAGCCTGTGGGTTGGAGGTGGAGTGGTGCTGGGACCAGACAGAAGTCAAAGGAGGGATAAGATGAGTAATAGAAGGTCTGTTTGGGTAGAGAGTTCCAGTAGGCATTGCAGCTGTGCAAGGGACATAGAGGCAGGGCACTAGCCTGGAGCGTCTGTGGGCTTGCGATGGTAGTGGGTTACATTAGGGATAGATGGAGAAACAAAGATGAACACTCACCCCAACTTCCTCCCTTGTCACACTGACTGTTCTGTGTTACACAGCCTTAAAAGAAATATTTTTAAAGTTTTTGAAACAATCACAAACTTACAGAGAAGCTGAAAATACACCACAAAAAAGGTTTTTGAACCATTTGACGGTAAGTTGGTGACCTAAGGCACAATCACCCACCATTTCTTTTATGTTAGCAGATATTTCCTACAAAAGGATATTCTTGAACACAGCCACAATGCAATCATCAAAATTGCTGTCATCTAATTCCCAGATGCCATTCAGGTTTTACCAAATGTCCCAGTCATGTCCTTTATAATGAAAGGGTCAAGTTCAGAGTCATGTGTTGCATTAACTTGTCACGTGCTGTTAGGCTCCTTCGGGCTCAAACAGTTCACAAGCCTTTCCTTGACTTTCATAACCTTGACCCTCTTGAAGGTGAAAGACCAGTTATTTTGTAGAGTATCCCTCAGTTAAGGTTTGTGTCTTTCCACATTCTTGAATTCAGCTGATGCGTCTTTGGTGGGAATATCACAGAAAGGATGATGTGTTCTTTTTGCACCCCGTTGAGTGGTGCCGAATCTAGATGTGTCCTGTTACCGATGGTGCCCACCTCGTCACTTGACTGAGGTTTGACTGAGGTGGTGTTTGCTAGCTTTTGTCTCTGTAAAGGTTAATCTCTTTCTGTTCTAATGAATATGTATTTTGTGGAGGGGTACTTTGAAACTGTGTAGCTATTCTATCCTTCGTGAAAATTTCATTTTATTTATTCATTTATTTTTTCCAGTATGGATTCGTTTCATATTTTATTCATCAAGCGATAATGTTACTATCATTATATTGACGTTTGAATTGTTCTGGATTTAGCCAGTAGGAGTCCTTTCAAACTAATTGCTTTCAACCCATCTCTAACATTCTTTGAACAATTCTTTACTTTCTGGCATAATAAGACCTACCAGACTCGTTTTGTACTTAGCCTTCTCCAGCCCCTAGAACTTGCCATTTTCCCACAGAACCCTGATTTTTTTTTTTTTTTTTTTTTTGAGATGGAGCCTCACTCTGTTGCACAGGGTAGAGTAGAAGGAAGGAAGGAAGGAAGGAAAAAAGAGAAGAGAAAGAGAAAGAAAGAAAGAAAGAAAAAAGAGAAGAGAAGAGAAAAGAAAAGAAAAGGAAAGAAAAGAAAAGGAAAAGAAAGAACATCAGGAATATGCCCCTTGCTGGGAAATCCACTCTGCCTCCCTTGATAGACAGTCCCCAGAGGATGAGGGACTATAACTGAGTCATTCAATACTGTATCCCCAGGGCCTGGCATGTGAAGTAACTGGTGAACATTTTAGGACTTGACCACATCCCACCAAGTCGTTGCCCAGCCTGTCTCTGAAGACCTCTCCTTTTCCTGTAGTATCTCTTTCTTTTCAGTTTCCCTAGAAGCTCGTATCCTTCCTGCTGGAAGCCTTCCAGGCCCTCACTACCCAGAGGGATCATTATCCCACAAGTTTCTGAAGCCTTTAGAGAGATTTTATAACCTAGGAGCTAAGACCATCAGCTTTGGAGTTATCAGAGCCACGTTGGGTTTCCAGCTCTACTACTTACTAGCCACATGATCAGGAGCCTGTCCTGGAACCTTTCCCCAGTCAGTTGAATAATCTGTAAAATGGAGAAAGGAACAATGGCCACGTCATGATTTTTGTGAGGATTAAATGAAACAACATTTTGGAAGTACTTAGCAAGGGTCTGTACTTTGTGTTAGTGTGTATAATTATTATATGAGACTGCATGTGTCATGAATTTATGTGAAGTACAATCCCTTTCCCCAACTTGATGATAAATTTCAAATTGGGATAGAGGCCTTGTTTCCTACTTCCTATTTGTGTCTAAACCCCCGACCCCCTGCATCTACCTGCCCAACCCATCCTAGTACGGTGCTTTGCAGCCAGTATTAAATATATGTTGAATTGTCATTGAACAGTCTTCTTTCACTCTGTGATCCTTCTACCTGTACATGATCTTGCTAATAGAGCAATTTCCTACCCTTTTGTCAGAGTGCTGGGGAGATACTGATTGTTTTTTCCAGCCTTTCTTCTTTTTTGATTATGAATCAATATTCTGTATGGCATGGTCGATGTCACAGTCTGCTGCCCCAGGAAGTGTTGTTTTCTTTGCTTTCTCCTTAATGCAGGTGCTATCCTGGGTCCCTATTGTACTCTTAGGCTCTCTGTAGACAAAAAGTGGCTGAACAATTGCCCTCTGTTTTTACCCTTTCAGAACTACGGCAACAAACTCCCACAAGTTTTAAAAACACAATGCATTGCTGACCTGGTTATCTTCTAGCCCTGGGGGTCTTTATGGTAAGGCCTTTTAGCAACTGGATTGGGTTTTGTGAAACTATAGCAGTCTGAGATACAGTGGATAATGAGCCTGCTTGCTCCTGAGCACCAGAAAAGGAATTTCTTAAAAATAATTCATGTTTGTTGAAATAATGTCCCCTCACTACTTAGGACTGACTTCTGCACTTGATAGGTGTGATCTGCTGGATTGAGTTAATCAACATCTATTCTGTCATTGCTCTGATGATTGTGCTCTGATGCTTTCCTGAGAAAAGATACCCCAGGGCTTATCAAATGATCTCTTTCTTAAAGATTTATAATCCATTATCTTTGAGGTAGAACTGGAAAGAAATGCTAGAGATAATTCACAGGGTTATTTATTGTAAAACAAACAGCATTTAGGAATGTGTAACTGGTAGCAGGGGATACAGGAGGAGTTAAGAGCTAGGGCACAGTGTTTGGTCTTCTGGGTTCAAATCCTGCCTCTGCCACTTACTAAGTAGCTCAGTGACCAAGGGCAATTTGTTTGTCCTCAGTTTTCTTGCCTATAAAATGGATTTGGTGGTTCAATTTTAATATCTAATCTTGGGCTTGTTGTAGGGTATTTTCAAGATGGATGGAATACGTAGAATCTGGCATATTGTAAATACTCATTAAATGTATTTTGTTATTTTTTAAATCTATTTTGCTACTTTTATTATAATCTGTGTTACAGGAAGAGGGCAGAAATTAAAAATACAACTTTGTAATTATTTAGAATGGTCAACGTCTGTGCAGTTCCTAGGAATTAGAGAAATCTATACTTAGTATATGTTGCATAGACAGAGGATCCAATGTCCTATAAAACACACATAGAACTCGTGTGGAGTGAATGGCACTCATGTACGCTACTAGTGAGAATGGAAAATGGTACCACCTCTTTGGAAAACGGCTTGGCAATTTCTTCCAAAAATTAGTCATGCACCTATCATGTGTCCCAGCCATTCTACTTGACGTTTACCCAAGAGAAATATAAGCCACACCCTTGCAAATACTAGTAGGTGAACGTCCAAGGCAGACCATTGGACACACGCACTCTTTACTGTGAGCTTTATTTGTAATAACCCCAAACCACCCAAATGTCCATTCACATATGGGAGGATCAAAAAATCATGTTATGTCCATTCAGGGGACTAAGAATAAGCGTTAAAGACAAATAATATATCAGTATATGCAACAAGAAGGATCAGTCTCAAAATAATTATGCTGAGTAACAAAGCCAGGCCAAAAAATAAAAAAAGAGTGTATCCTATAAAGTTCCTTTCATACAAAATTCTGGAAAAATGCAAACTAATGGATAGTGACAGGGAACAGATGAGTGGTTACCAGCGGAGAGTAGAAGGCAAGAGCTGAGGGGGAGCTGATGAGCTGATTTACAAAGTGGCATTGGAACACTTTTGGGGCTAATGGCTGTGTTTATCATTGTGATTGTCCGGATGGTTTCACAGGTGTATCCAGATACTGAAACTTATTTGTGTACTATAAATATGGGCAGTTTATTATATATAAATTATGACTCAAGAAAATGTGTGCTTTTAAAAAGGCAGGCTTACTGTACAAAATACCAGTACATTTTGCTGTGCTGCTATGGCACAAGATTCATCAGCTAATCATAAACATTTATTCAATCGTTTATTAGCTATTTTGTTTTCTTTTGGAACATGTAGCAGTTTATTAGGATTTTGGGGGAACAATAGGGCTTCGAGAATTTGAATTAAACTTTCCTGCCTTTTGATCACGTCCTCTGTGGCAGATAAGGGATTTTGTAATTACTGTATTGACTTTATAATTAGTCATTACAGCATCTAACTAAAAGTTTTTGTAAACTTTCAATTTTGCTGGTTGGATATCTAAATGGCCCTCTACTTCTTTTAAAAAAAAATTTCTAGTTTTCTCACTCTTGCCGGGCACGGTGGCTCACGCCTGTAATCCTAGCACTTTGGGAGGCCTAGGTCGGTGGATCACCTGAGATCAGGAGTTCAAGACCAGCCTGGCCATCATGGTGAAACCCCATCTTAAAAAAAATAAAGTAAAATTTAAAAAATTAAAAAAAAAATAGTTTTCTCACTCTTTCCTCCCTACACCTTTCTTCTCAGAATAATATTCACTTCTTCGTTGTAAAAGGATTGCAAAGGAAGCCACCTTATTTGACATGACTAGATTTATATTTAATACTAAAATAATTGTAATTTTCTCAGTTAAAACTGAGAATTGTAAAACATACATACATACATACACACACATTTACACTTTGACATAAAGAATATGTGTGTCTTCAACAGATGTCTCTGAATGTGGTTTTGATGACTTCACCATCTTTTCATCCCAATTCACTCCTGTGCTGTGGAGAATACAGTTTTTAGTTTGTTTTTTTTTTTGTTTTTTTTTTTTTTTTTTTTTGAGATGGAGTTTTGCTCTGTGCAGTGGTGCGATTTTGGCTCACTGCAACCCCCGCCTCCCAGGTTCAAGTGGTTCTCTTGCTTCAGCCTCCTGAGTTGCTGGGAATATAGGCACCCGCCACCACACCTGTCTAATTTTTATATTTTTGGTAGAGGTGGGGTTTCACCATGTTAGGCTGGTCTTGAACTCCTGACCTCAGGTGATCCGCCCTCTTCAGCTTCCCGAAGTGCTGGGATTGCAGATGTGAGCCACCATGCCTGGCTTAGTTTGCGTTCTTTAAAGAGAAATATAAATTTAAAAGATACTTGAAAAGTCATCTGAAAACAGGTTCCTTTATACTTAAAAAAATTCTCGCTGGGCGTGGTGCCTCACGCCTGTAATCTAAGCACTTTGGGAGGCTGAGGTGTGTGGATCATGAGGTCAGGAGTTCAAGACCAGCCAGACCAACCTGGTGAAACCCCATCTCTACTAAAAACTACAAAAATTAGCCAGGCCTGGTGGCAGGCGCCTGTAATCCCAGCTACTTGGGAGGCTGAGGCAGGAGAATCTCTTGAACCTGGGTGGCAGAGGTTGCAGTGACCAGAGATTGCGCCACTGCACTCCAGCCTGGGCAACAGAGTGAAACTCCATCTCAAAAAAAAAAAAAAAAAAAAAAAATTGTCTTAATCCATTGACAGATGTCTGGCCCTCAACCTAATTTGGCAGTAATTTTTCTTTTTTCGCAACTCACAAAAAGCATTGTATTGAGTTTTCATAGGAACAGTAACTCTTTCTTTTTGTACTCATACTTCTTTGGCCTATAGTATATTTAAATATGCAATTGCATAATAAATACAACTGGTCTGAACAGGTTTGAGAACAAACACACTACACTAGCAGGTCTACCATGTATGTACAGCCCACCCACTGAAGAGTGACTTTTGATTTGGCAAACTGGTTAGGCAGAGCTTGATTATGAGATTGCCTACTGTATATGCATGCTGTAGGAAATCAAAACACAGCAACCAGAAATCATTTGTAAAGCCCGATCTTAAAGACAATACAATTTACTCTTAACATTTAGGTAGATTTTCTTTTAGTCTTTTATATGAATATGCATGTGTGTATGTATATAGTTTATATCATTTTGTATCCTGCTTATGAACAAAGCAGTGATGGATATATTGGAACATACAACCTGATGTTGATCTTTATTGCAGTAAATTCTTAGAAATGAAATTATCAATCAAAAGAGTGTCATCATATTTATAACCCTTGAATACTATGGCCATATTGACTGCCAAAAATACAGTGCCCTCTCTGAAGGGGAGTGTGTGGGATTCTCCATATTTCTTGTCAGCATGATGGGTGTTGAGACTCCTGCTAAGATGATAGAGAATATCTTGTTTGGATTTGGAGAATAACATTTTTTTGGGTATCTATTTCCTTGTCATTTGCATTTGTTCTTTTGTGAAATTTTTATTACTGTCCTTTAACCATTCCACCCCCCCACCCCCAACCATTTTGTATCAGGATATTTGTTTTATTTTCTTACTAAGCTTTTAAGCTCCAGATAGTGTCTCTTTGGTACATAGTAACCTTTTGTCATTTCCTACAAAAATATTTTCCAAGTTTATTGCTTGTCTTCTGACTTCACCTTTTCACATTTTCTTTTGTGAAATCTCTTTGTGATTTCTTCTTGCGGTGCTTTCACTTAGACCTTTCCCAATATGACTCTGATAGTTGGGTCATACAGATACCCACATCAACACTGTCTATGCTCTTGTGTCATGTTCATTTTATTTATCTGTCCTGTACAGCATGAGGATATAATTATTTTCGGCTTTATAATTATAAAAAATATTGGTATTACTGTCTGGCAAACAAGTTTCCATCTTTTCAACATTTTCTTTACTATTTTCAGTACATTTTCTTCTTCTTCTTTTTTCACGTTTTGAGAGACAGGGTCTTGCCTTGTCACTCAGGCAGGAATACAGTTGTGTGATTATGAATCACTGCAGCTTCAGTCTCCTCACCTCAAGTGATCCTTCTGCCTCAGCCTCCCAATGTGCTGGGATCACAAGATGTACTGCTGCACCTAGCCGATTTCTTCTGAAATTAGTATATCTAGATGGAATGTTACCTAGGCTTCTAGACGTGGTGTGAGTTTCTCCCAGCTTTTGTACTCAGTGAGTGATTTCACTGGAAACCTCATGTGGACTCAAAGAGCCTTTGCTGTGTAATCTGGATATTTGTCTTTTTGCTTCTTGACATCATTATATTCAACCTTTACTTTAATGAAAGTGTTTTTGCTATTGCTTTTTAAAAACCTAGTTTGAGTTGCCTCATTAGTCTCTTATTAGAAAGCACTTGATAAATAATAATTACTTTCTCAAATGAGCAGTGCAGAGATTACATGTTCCTGCCTGTGACTGGTGTGATCCTTGCCATCTGGCCCAGCTGTGATGGAGTGGAAGGTGGTGTCTGCCTGCCTGTCTTCATGCAGGATTTTCTAATAGCTCAGAAAAAGAGAGACAGCCTTGCAATGCTGCGTGTAAAACATCCCTGTTGGGGTTTGGAGTTGAATCCAAGGTTTCATGGACCTCGGATTGTTTGGACTCATCGTTAAAAATCATAGTGCATAGGCATTCTCAAGAGTGGGGTCAGCTGCTTTCTTTTTTGCCTGTCATCTTATGCATTTGGAGAAAATTGTACAGCAGCTGACACGTGTCCAAGCAGAAGGCAGAAGTTGGCTAGCCCAAGTCAGTTTTGCCACCTCTGTGTTATGGGTGAGACAGAGGGTCTGCCTGAAGAGAACCACAGTGACTTTGGCATGGGTTGCTCCTGGAAGTATTCCTTGGACTCCTTGGTGATCACTTTCTGTTTTTGGCATCTCAGTCTGGCCCAGTGATATTGATGTACATTCCTAATCTGACATGCCAAGGCACTCACCTGTCATGTTTATAAGGAGCTATTAGCAGGCAAGAAACACAACTGAACAGAAGCAGGGGGTGCACTGGCCATTCCCACTCCTTTTCTCCTGGCTCTCTGAGCTCCCTGTGTTGGTGGTCACCACCCTGATCAGAGATGCCATCTCACAAGGCCTCAGCCCCGATGCCACCCCGCACCTCTGACTGTCAAATCAGGTACCATGGCAGCGCCTGCCTGTTTGAAGTGTTTGCTACGCTGAATGCCTCTCTGTTGGAGTTTCTATTCTTTTTGTTTCTCTTGAACTTCTAAATCAAATGCATAGAGGAGAAGGATTTTAGTGCTGAAGATGTAAAAGAAGGAATTTATACCTTCTGATGTTTAGGAGAAACAAACTCTGTAGTATTTAAAGTATGAAACTGGAAGCAGAACTGTACTTTTCCAGTTGAGAAGTCCTTTCTGAAAAGAAAGAAGAATATTGAAGGAAGCTGAGCTATCCAGGTTATTCATCATTCAGGCAATTTTTTCTTTTCTTTTCTTTTTTTTTTTGGTAGAGATAGAGTCTCACTATGTTGCCTAGGTTGGTCTTGAACTCCTGGGCTGAGATGGTCCTCCCACCTCAGCTTCTCAAAGTATTAAGATTAGGTAAGAGCCACCTCGCCCAGGCTTAGGCAATTCTTGAGGTATGTGTTTGGTTTCTTCAATAACAGCCGGGTGGATCATAGCGGCCCAAGACCCTAGGAAATATTTTTAGTGTTACATTTAATTTGGAATTCAGTTTGAAAATTTTTACCTATTCTTTCATCCGTTTTTGTTTAGATATTCTGATGGAACTATGTTTAGCTTCACTATTTTCTGGTATGAGATTTGTAATGTTAATTTTTACTTAATTCTTTTCTTCTCACTCCACACTCTTCCATGTCAGAAGGTCTGCCTGGCAGAGGATACCCACACTTGTTACTGTGAGTTGACAACTGAAACTGTGGAACCCTGGGTATTGACAGAGGAGAACTCATTGCAAGCTTCTGGTCAGAGAGCTTAGATGTTGCCATTGTGAGCTGTTTGCGTGTTAGAGGGCTTCTGTGTGTGTTTTGGGGAGCTCATCATGAGACACAGATTTCCACTGAAGCCCTGGGTATCGGCCAGGTACTGCGTGTCATGACTAACACATTGATGAGGGCCTGTGTCTCTGTCCATCCCCTGGAGGAACGAATGACAGAGTCGATGGAGTTGAGTGAGTCAGACCTTTGACGGTTTCCTTCTTAAAAATGCTTTTTGTTACTAGAAGCATGGTTGATTCCTCAAACCTAGAGAATTTGCAGATGTGTAAGGGTTTTCTGAAGCTTTCCAGTTCATTTCTCCCAATGTGTTGGTTTTGAGTGCAATATTGTACTCGAGATGTTGAAAACCTTTTCTGGCTTTATGTGTACAGAACAAAGGTTTGGTTAGAAAGTGTGCATTGTCAAAATGGCTTTCATTCTTGAGTTGCTGTTAATGTTATAAGCTAAACTCACACCATAGAAACTAGTTTATGGGATGGAATAGTTGTACCTTTCATTTTGGCAGAATAACTTGGAAAGCAAATTAGTATTTCTGTCTGTGGCCTATACTATGCCCTGTTTTCTGTTCTCAGTTTGGATTAATTTATGTTGCTTGGATGCTGAAATGTTTGATTTTTTTTTAACTGAGCATAGCAATGAATCTAGGTTGTTATTTATTTATTTATTTTTTCTCAAAACAGTATATGTTGGCGACAGATCTTTCTTGGATTGGAGGTGAAAGGAGGGAGGCATGCTTTTTCTGAAAAATGTTATTTACTTTCCATGTTTAACTCTGATGACACAGCTCTGCTCTGTTAGAGAAGAGTGAGGCATTGGAGTAGCTGCTGGAGTGGGCGTGCTCGTTCTCATAGCTCACCTCCAGTTTTTCTCCATAGATGAGCTGGCCCACATGCTCTATGCTCCAGTGAGAATTATGTAAATGGCATTCTGCATTTTTATAATTCTACAGAACATATTTTTAAATCAAGAAAATTCTTGCCGTAAGAGTTTCTCCACTTGATTTTTCATTAACAACTGTAGTAGGTTGAATAGTATGTCCCACCTGCCCCCCTGCCAAAATTGTGTGACCTTATTTGGAAATAGTCTTTGCAGGTGTAACTAGTTAAGAATGGAGCTAAGATCACAGTGGATTCGGGTGGGCCCTGAATTTGATGACTGAAGTCCTTGTAAGAAGAGGAGAGGCCATGCAAACACATGGAGGAGAATGGCATGTGAAGATGGAGCCCCCCAGAAGCTGAAAGGAGAAAAGAAGTATTCTTCTAGAGTCTTGGAGAGTAGTGTGGTCCCACTGACACCTGGATTTCAGGCTTCTGACTTCTGTAGCTATGAGAGAACAAATTCCTGTTGTTTTAGAACACCAAGTTTGTGGCAATTTTTTTTTTTTTTTTAAGCTCTGGGGAACTAATGCCACAACCAGCCCCAGATGGCAGAAATTGAAGGTCAATCTCCCATTGACCTTAGCTTTAGGTACCACCAGTTTATCTAGGCTTGATTTTTATTTTTAGAGGTCTTGCTCTGTTGCCCAGGCTGGAATACAGTGGCCTGATTAGGGCTCACTGTAGCCTCAAATTCTTAGGCTCAAGCAGTCCTCCCGCCTCAGCTTCTCGAGTAGCTAGGACTACAGCTGGGTCCCACCACACCCAGGTATTTTTTTTTTTTTTTTGCGGGGCGGGGGGAGGGGGTAGAGACAGGGTCTTACTATGTTGCCGAGGCCAAATTCCTGGCCTCAGTTGACCCTTATCAAGATTTTAAACTGCAGTGTTTATAAGCAGTGCAGTAAAATTTTCCATGTGCAAAATGTTCCTATGTCTGATGTACCTTTCATTTTTAATTTGGTCAATATATAAGCATATTTACCAGAATCCTACACCGCTGGAAGAAGTTTCCATGGTCTTTAATCTGAACCTTTGGAAACGGCCTGCACCTACTGCTTTTGTTGTCAAAGTGAATTTTCTCTCTCTCTTTCTTTTTCTCTCTCCTTTTGTTTGTTTGTTTCTTTTTCTTTTTTCTCCGTTGCCCAAGCTGGAGTGCAGTGGTGTGAACACAGCTCAGTGTAGTCTCAATCTCCTGGACTCAAGCAAACCTCCTACCTCAGCCTCCCAAATAGCTGGCACTGTAGGAGTGTGCCACTGTGCCTGGCTAATTTTTTAAAATTTTTTGGTAGAGACAAGATCTTGCCATGTTGCCCAGGTTGGTCTCAAACTCCTGGGCTCAAGTGATCCTCCTACCTGAGCCTCCCAAAGTACTGAGATTATAGGTGTGAGCCACCACACTCGGCCCCAAAGTGAATTTTCAGAATCCTTTAACTTGCTCCTTATGGCACCTGAGGACTTAAGGAATCAACTCTGTCTCTGAAGTATTATATTTATTTGTTTACCTTTATCAGCACTCAAGGATTCAGGTTAAAGCATCAGCAAAGTTGAAAACCCTGCAAAGGGTGTACAATGATATTATGTGGCTGTGTCCTTTGGAAAGTTTACTGGGAAACACAGCATTTGGGTCACAGTATGCTAATTCACATTATTTCAGTGGGTAGAAAGTGAAGTCGATACACAGATACTAAGAGCAAGAAAAACGGCATCTTTCAGAGGAGAAATTGTTCTCTTGGTCAATAGAGATAAATTTACAGTATCTTGGTGACATTGATTCAGGCCCTCCAACTTTGTGCCCCCAGCTCTGTATTCTCAAATGTGTACTAGATAAGTTCAGGACCAGGTAAGTTCAGGTCCTCATGCTGTGAATCTCAATCACGCAGCAGTGATATATTGATATGAAGTGGTGGCAGAGGTACTTATATGGCTGAGAAGTGTTACTGAGCTCCAAAGTCTTGCACTTCCACATGATGTTATTTGGCTAGATTTCTTGGAGCAGGGTCCCTCTTATTTGCTGTGAAGAGCTCCCTGACCATGGTGAAATTGGCCCAATATAAATGGAACATCATTACACCAGAGTAGTTACTGGTAGCACTTGCATTAGCAGGTACTAAAAAAGAATGGGAAAATGTGGGAGACTTCTTCACACAGAATTTCTAGCTAATTCTACCAAAGATCCTCCCAACACAGATGGCCTCAGGACATAAAAACAGTTTGGATTATGGAGAATCACTCTGCTAGTTTAGATGTCATGTGTGCACATTTAGGAAAATCTTGCTGATATCCAGTAGAAAGAAACATGCTCTCCCATCCTTCCTAGGCAGTGCCATGCATGAGCCAGGCTTTTCTTGGTCTAAAGGACTAAGCACTGGGGTGTGGGGGCGGGGTAGGGGTGCAAAGGGACACATTACCAATTTGATTTAGTCTTCAGAGTAATCCTATGCTTTGTAGGCCTTGGCATTAATGTGAAAATGACTGTTAGTCTTGATTTGGAAACTGAGGATCAGAAAATTAAAATGACTCACTCTAGGTGATACAATGAGATAATTAGTGGAACCTTTTGAGGTACATAAGGAAAGAAATGGAAAAGGGTGCGAGTATGTGTAGATACATCTGTAAAAGTTGGGGATTTTGTGGGGGATGGTTTCTGCTTTTAGCCATGTCATTGCAAACTTGGCGGGACTCCTGGTCCGGACAGGTGGGGAATGCCTTGCACCCAGTCTTCATTCAGTCCAGTCTTTAGGGTGGAAACTGATGTGTGATCTGTCCTGTTATCTATTAAGCACTTGCCTGTTGATACTCATGAAGGGGACACAGAGACAGCCATGACTCTCCTCTCTGCCCTGAAACAACTTATTATAATTATTAAATGGATTAAATAATTTTTACCTGTATTTACTGAAAAATTTTATATATCCTGTTCATAATTTTTAAAATACAGACATAGTATTTTGTGATCTGTCTTACACATACATTCACTGAGTTAAGTTGCCTTGTTCTTGTTTAATACATCCATTGATTTTGTTTTGTTTTGTGCCTGAGTCAGTGATAAAAGAGCTAAAAGCTTCCTTGGTCCTGCACTGTATCCTCAATACTCCAACTTTGTCTTAATAAAGTAAGATGGAGTTTGGGTTTCTCTTGGGCCAGTTCTGTATCTGTAATAACACTCTAAACTGTCGACATGGTATCCATCACTGCCCAGACCAATTGCCTAAAGGCCATCGATATTGCCCATCATCTCTGTCTGTGTGCCCTGCACAGCTAGCCCTGAGTGCCAGCTTGTCTTTCTTACTGCAGCTGACAGGGCTAATCAGGGTGATCAATGTGGCCTCCGATCCTCACAGTGTAGTCACTAAGTGGATTTACTTTGCTTAATATCCATATGGAGTAACGGAATGGGCAGTGGGGATTTTAACTGAGCCCCTTGCCGATTAACCTGTGCGGGAAAGGAAAAGAATGAAACATTACTGTATCCATAAAAACCAAAGCTCTTTAGGACAGTGTATGCTAAACCAAGTGGGTGTTTATTAAATAGTATAGCACTTTAGAATTATTTTTCAGATGATTATCCATGGCTAAGCATGAAGGGAGCTGTTGGTTGTCACATGCAGGAAATAATTTGTTCTATTTTTGTTGAAAATCTCATAAGTAGAAGAAAAAGGTAGTATCTCTTACATAGCTCGCCCAGTGATCTAGTGATGGTTCCATCTGCCAAAACCAACTTACATTTGTGAGCATACTTTTGCAGTATTGCTGAGATAATGATTCTAAGTTCATTCTGTGGTTCTTATATGAAATCCTAGAACCTTTATAGAATGAAAATGCATCGTACCTAAATTAAAATTTAAATTGGAGCTAATCTATGTCAACACCAACTGAGATCACCATTTGGTATTGACAGTATTCTCTGGAATTATTGCTAACATTTATTTAACCTAAAACTTAAAACATACATTTCCTTTTTTTTTTTTTTTTTTTTTTTTT
>NW_016107665.1:1446281-1452163 GCF_001604975.1 Cebus imitator
TTTTGAGATGGAGTTTTGTTCTTGTTGCCCAGGCTGGAATGCAATGGTGTTATCTCAGCTCACCGCAACCTCCACCTCCTGGGTTCAAGTGATTTTCCTGCCTCAGCCTTCCAAGTAGTTGGGATTACAGGCAAGCACCACCATACCTGGCTAACTTTGTATTTTTAGTAGAAACAGGGTTTCACCACGTTTGTCAGGCTGGTCTTGAGCTCCTGATCTCAAGTGATCCACCCGCCTAGGCCTCCCAAAGTGCGGGAATTACAGGTGTGAGCCACCACACCCGGCCACCACTGCCTTTCTTACTGAATTCCATCCTGGGTCTCTACGGAAAGACGGAGTGTTCTGTCCCTGGGAAGCCTTGAAGTGAGAAGGTCTGATAGGTGACAGGACGTGTGAATGTGCTGTTTTACAGCTTTGTTTCAAGAAGCTTCATCATTCATTGTTGACATTGAAAGGCATAAGATTTTCTCTTTTAGGAACAGATAGGAAAGAAAATATCAGTTAAAAGAGAAGAGCAGGGAAGGAAGAAATAGATAAGCTTTGACCATTCTCCTCTGCCTCTTTGTCAGGTTGTCTTAACACATTTTTCTTAAAAGCGCTGGAGTGCTGACTTAATTCCTCAGCAGTCCATTTTGTGATGTCAAAGGGGTGTGGGGGTGTCTGTGTGTGTGTGTGTGTGTGTGTGTGTGTGTGTGTGTGTGCATGCATAGTTGTGTACACAGCACATGATGGCAGTAAGGGCAGAGAGAGTCTTGCTTTAAAAAGTAGAGTTAAAGACTAATAACACCACATCAATATGACAGCTACTGACCAAATAAGAAAAGAAACAATTGAACTTAGAATGATTAAGCCTGTCTTAATCAGAGGCTATTACCTTGGTTCCCTAGAGCATGGTGACCTAAAAGCTGTTTGTACCAATAATGTCTTATATTGCTTTCACTTTCTCTTTTTTTGTTTTTGTTTTTTGGTTGCCTGAGGGGAATATTGCTGGGCTTTCAGGATGATTGGGGGATGCAGGGTTGTGTATTGTCATCATGCTGGAAGTCAAGGCTGATGTGAAGGTATTGGTGGGGGAAGCAGCAGGAGGACCCATCTGCAAATGTCATTATTTGCATCTTGCAAACCACACACAACCTTGGGGCTTGGTTCTTCACTACAAAATGGAGCTTTAATATATGATTCAGGCCCCTGACCTACTTTCCTGGTTACTCAAGGCTCAATGAACCCGTTAGGAAAGCCTGGCCAAGGTGGAGTCATCCTGATCATCCCTGGAACCTTTCCTTCTTTCTTTACTTTCTTTTTTTTTTTTCTGAGATAGAGTTTTGCTCTTATTGCCTAGGCTGGAGTGCAACGGCGCAATCTCGGCTCACCACAACCTCGAGCTCCCGGGTTCAAGTGATTCTCCTGCCTCAGCCTCCCAAGTAGCTGGGATTAAAGACATGCACCACCATGCCTGGCTAGTTCTGCATTTTTAGTAGAGACAGGGTTTCTCCATATCGGTCAGGTTGGTCTCAAACTCCAGACTTCAGGTGATCCGCCTGTCTCGGCCTCCCAAAGTGCTGGGATTACAGGCTTGAGCCACCACATCCAGCTGAACCTTTCAATCCTGTGGCCTATTGTGGAGTCCTCTCCACTAGGGTATGGTTGGGCTCTGGTGGCTGCAGTGTAAGCTGAAGATTCTTCAGTACCAGAGACCAAATTAATCCATCCTTATAACTGAGTTAAAGGTAAGAAGGCCTAGGCTGTGGTTACAGCAAGAAATATGGGAAAATGCCTTCTGCCATGAGGTGGTCTTGGAGGTTTCTGCATCCATGCTGTTGGAACGTGATGCTGTCCCAGAGCCAAGAGGAAGCCAGCAGCAGCTGGGAGCAGTTAGGCTGCTGCACCAGGTGAGGGCAGGGGGAGGACAGGAACTTCTGCAGCATGTGTGTTGGGGGCTGAGGGTGAAGCATGGGTTGAGGCCAATGGGCAGAGAGGAATTTTACATGGAACCACCTGTCTTTTTAGAGAATAAGACTCTTTTAAATCCAGCCAGTTCTGGGCTTCTGTGTTGCCAGCCTGGCTTTCAGACTGTGGTCTGGTGATGTCATTTTGCTGGAGAGGGCAGAGATCTGAGTGGGCAGATGGGAATGGATGCTGGAGGAAGGACAACAGGCCCACTCCTGTGTGAGTGTGTAGTAGAGGGAGGCTGGGCATATGGATGCTGTAGGTGGGATGGGGCCTTAGTTCCCTATGAAATCTGTCCTCAAACACTGGACAGATGCCACCTTCTCTCATGGGCCACAGGGCAAGTTTGAGAGAGTCTTCCTACACTCTTGACTTTAAGGCATTCATCTTAATGATTTGCAAGCATTTGGGATCATGGCACACAC
The DNA here is from genome assembly GCF_001604975.1 of Cebus imitator. Classification (NCBI taxonomy): domain Eukaryota; kingdom Metazoa; phylum Chordata; class Mammalia; order Primates; family Cebidae; genus Cebus; species Cebus imitator. Next base: position 1,448,654 of record NW_016107665.1, read on the forward strand.
AAGGGTGCTCATGTCAGATTAGCAAATGTAGGTACATAAAAGACATTTTAACAGGAGCTGGTCTTGCTTTGAGGCTTTTTAGATTGTTGACTTTCACGTGGTTTTATAGGTCAACAATTCTATCTTGTATTTTCTGGAGTTGTGTTCTCTTTGCTTAGGAAAATACAAACAATTATGTTTGTTGCTTTTCATCTAGTTGAACAAACAAAAACAAAAACAAAAAAAAAAAATAAGGTTCACTTTGCCTGGAATAATAGCATAAATAGTTTACTGACATCTGCCAGAATGTGGTCTCTCAGCCCCTGGAAGATTATAGTCAAATACTTAGGCAGGCCAAAGCACTATTGACTTGAATGGGGAAAATGAATGAACATGCTCACTACTGCCCTTCATTATTTTCTTCCCTAATTGTAATATAATATCCTGAATCCCTTGAAACAGTCGAACACAAGAACCTGAGACTGAAGTTTGCTTTTTCCCTGATCTGGGCAAGCCAGCGGCAGGGATGTGCACCTAGATACGATGGCACGGGATGCTAGAAGGCCGCTCTGACATCACCTGGTCCTCACCATTTAGTTCACAGAGGAGGAATGTGAGACTCTGAGATGATAAATGGCTTGTCCAAGGACACACAATTCTTACTTAGGGGCCCATTGATTGCTACTTGGGAGGTTACAAAAGTGAGGTGTTAGTTGGATCAGATATCTGTGCCTGCTGGTGCGAGGTTGACATATGGATGAAACTGAAGATGGCATAAATTGTACTTGCTGGATGGTGTATACAGAGGGAAGAAACTTGAGGAGTGTAGGGTTAGTTGTAGCTCAAGGACAAATACCAAGGTGTTTCCTCTTGGCAGATATCCAGTTACATTAACATAAGTATTTTAAACTCTGCTCAGCTAAAATAGGATTTGGATATATTTGCGGTGGTTGCAAGGAAGGACTAAGGTAAATGCTCCTGATAAAAGAATCAAGGAACATCTTGCTTTTTGCTTGCTTGTCCTGGCCACGCCTTTGTTACACATGCCTTTTAAAATTTCGTTATCACTGAAAGCTAATGCAGTTCTAGTAGTTAGGCCATTTTGTTTCTTGGCAAAAAAGAGTTCTTAAGGGGATGATCCATCCTCTTGGATGTGCAGGAAAGAAGGTTAGATATTAAATTTTCTACATTGTTCTGCCTTTTGGTAGGGTGGAATTATTCCCAAATAGCTCAGTTGCTTTCAGCAGGAGATGAAATGATAGATGTTCCCTTTCTGTCTTGCTGTCTCTTTGTTGCCCCTGTTGGTGAGAGCTGGTGAATTTTGGGAGCTAGCCAAAGAGGGAATTACGTAAGTAAAATCTTTGGGTTTTTTACCTTATATTCAGAGTGGTAACATTAACAGTTGTAATTATCCTTGAGATAACTAAAGAGATTCATCATACACAGAATCTTCTTCTGAAATGTTGATTTGTGATGCCTAGAGACTAACAGAAATGGAACTGCTATGTGTGAGACACATTATTGTAAAAGTCAAAATAGCATTGCCACATGCAGACTAAGGATTTTGTGTCTTAGCTATACTAGAATTACCTGTATTTATTTGAGTTTTAAAAATTGGTTATTATGAAGTTACCTCATTAGGGTGAAGTACATTACTTTTCTTTACCTTTCCTAATTTCCCCAAATTTTCTTTTCTTTTTTTTTTTTCCTTTAAGAAAGCATCTTGTTAAAACTTCCAGAATAAGTGATTTTTACTAGACGATTTTTGGCTTGCTTGTTTTCCCTGCTTAATTGTTTCCAGGTGGGGCTTATGTTCTGTTTCCTTTGCCTGTGTCATATGCAGTTTTAGCATTGAAATTTAATCCATTAAGATTCTAATCATGCTATGAATTTCATTTTGAACAGAGAAAATTACAAAAAGGGTGAAATCACACAGGGAATGGCAACATGGGAAGCAAACATTGTCCTTTTCTAGAGTCCCAATATAGAAATCAGAATTTCATAATTGTATTGACATACATAGGTTCTTTGAGAACTCTTAAGATTAACAGTAATGCTAATTGATGGTTATTGCTCCATTTTCATATTGCAGTTACTTAGTCTAGGTAACAAGGTGTGGACTGTAATTTTCTCTCTCCTTTACTGGTAACTTACTGCGTAATTCTGGGGTAAAGCTAAAATGGTTGTGGTTTTGAAACTATTCAAGTACCTATGGGGGCTTCCCTGGCCTTTTAACATAGCAGATTCAGATTTCACTGTGTAGGTATCCCATGATGACTTGTATAGGCAAAACCATAATTTCCGCAATGCCTTTGAAACAAGAGCAAAAGTTGTAATAATACTAAACGCATAGAACCTCATGTATAATAGCCCTTCAATAACTTTTTTGTTTAATTAAATGAAATTATTATAAACGTATGAATTATAGTAGAGACCATATGCTTTTTCTAAGCTTATGGTAAAATAAAGACATTTTTCAGAGAAAGATCTATATTTTAAGTCTCCATTTTTGACCCTCATAATTAAGATGTAGGATTAGAAGAAGCGGTGAGCATTCCTGTGTACCAAGCATGGAAAGATAATCCAGTTATGAGACCACCCACTGGAGCAGAAGGTTGCATATTGCTCTCAGAACCAGAGCAGAGAATCCTGGGCGACCTTATGAGATGTGGTCATGAAATGATACTGCACTGTATGTACCTTCTTCCACTCTAGGAATTCCTGGTAACCTGCAAAGTTTTCCCAGATAATCTTGGAGACCTAACCTATTTGATGGCATAATTCCCAGTTTTCTATTTTATTTATCAGAAAATTTGGTAGTGGGGCTGGGCGCATTGTCTCACACCTGTAATCCCAGCACTTTGGGAGGCCAAGGTGAGAGGCAGAAGGATTGCTTGAGCCCAGGAGTTTGTGACCAGCCTGGACAATGTAGTGAGATGCTGTCTCCACAAAAAATTCAAAAATTAGCCAGGCGTAGTGGCACATGCCTGTAGTCCCAGTTACTTGGGAGGCTGAGGTGGGAGGATCGCTTGAGCCCACTGGAGGCTGCAGTGAGCCTTGATCACGCCACCACACTCCAGCCTGGGCCACAGAGTGAGACCTTGTTTCAAAAAATAAAACAGGAAATTTTGGTGATGGACTTCATCTGGGCTCTGCCACTTCCTTGATGTCACCGGTTCTTTGTGGCCTTGGATGAAGTAAATAAGATAAATATGGTGTGCCTGGCATGTAATACGTGATAAGTACATGGTGTTGTCATTTCTCTGTGAGATAGTGCTTTCATGTCAGCCACCTGTGAAAGTTCCTCAGGTTATACTGATTCCAAGTTGATTCTTTTCCTAAGAGAAGAACCCTAAGCTGAGCTTCAGGAGGTGTCTTGGTGTTTCCTCCTGTGAAGTTTGTTTTTAAAGCTTTTTAGTTTTGACCTGCCCTTTTGTGTTGATGTCTGTTTTGTGTGCTTTTCCCCCAAATGAGGTATTTTCCAAAGTTGTTGTGATATTCCAAGGTAGGGCCATGTAAGGTTAAGCCATA
>NW_016107665.1:1452683-1476213 GCF_001604975.1 Cebus imitator
TTTTATAAAGATGGGGTTTCACCATGTTGGTCAGGCTGGTCTTGAACTCCCGACCTCAGGTGATCCGCCTGCCTTGACCTCCAAAGTGCTTGGATTACAGGCGTGAGCCACCACACCCAGCCGGCAAATATTAAATTATTTTAAAATAATTAGGATAAAACTCCAGGGCAGCACTTAAAACTGAGAGTCCGAATACATCGAAGCTTTGTATAAAAAAAATCCCTTAGAAAATCCATGAACATTTTAAAGGTAATTGAGGGTGCATAGATCATTTTAACCTCCTCTTTCAATTGTTCTTAATCCAGAGTCTCTCTTCTGTCTGTGTCTCTACAGTCAGGAAATTATCTTTTTTGTTTATTTGGTGAGGTTATTGTCTGTTGTATAGCATATATAACAAGAGCTGCCAGAGTGATCATTAATAATACTATACAGTCACATCTCCTGTCACAAGTAGCCTTTTTATAACTATTGGAAAAACTGGAAAAATGGCACCAACTAATCATTGTTTTTGTTTATTACTGGGTAGGCTATGACTTGGGAAGAGGACAGGCAATTTAGGTAAAGCCAGACTTTTAGGTATCAGAAGACAGATCTAGAAAACAGACTTGGGTTTTAAATTGGATGACTTCTAAGGTACTCACCTTCCTTAAAAGTTTTCTGGGCTAAAAAAATTGAGAAGGGCCACTTAAACGTTTTTGGTGCTGAATGAGGACTTGACTCCTCAAGATTTTTGCTTTTAAATACATCCCACTCTGTTCCCACTGGCCCTGCAGTCAGACTGGTGGGGCTTAGCCCTAAGAGTGCGTATCTCAGAGGAGTAGAAGGAGTGCCACAGACATGGGGATCTCATCACAGAGGAAGGGCTTTGAGCAGCCATTCTCCAGTGGTCCAAGGCTGGGTTTAACATTGATTTTTATTTGGTTTGAGATGGAGTCTCCCTCTGTCGCCCAGGCTGGAGTGCAGTGGCATGCTCTCAACGCACTGCAACCTTCTCCTGGGTTCAGGCAATTCTCCTGCCTCTGCCTCCCAAGTAGCTGGGATTACAGGTGCGTGCCACCACACCTGGCTGATTTTTGTACTTTTGGTATAGATGGGATTTCACCATCTGGGCCAGACTGGTCTCGAAACTCCTGACATCATGATCCGCCCGCCTCGGCCTCCCAAAGTGCTGGGAATACAGGTGTGGGCCACCGCACCCGGCCGACATTGATTTTTATTTGTGTTACTGCTCTCTGGAGATACGTCACAAGATTTAATGAATGTTTTTTGGTCTGCATATATTTGATGCGTGACCTGGTGATTTGAGTTCTACCATTACCTTTTTTTGCTTTCTGATTATGTACTATGTAAGTAAATCAATAAAGAAGAGAATGGAGAAACAGCTCTGTTTAACATTTCAGGGGTGATGGAGTAATGCTATCTATAAATATTTATACTTTCCTGAGAAGATGTCTTTTTCTTTTTGACATTCAGATGCGTTCACTAAGAGATTCATCACTAAAGAGAGGAGGAGGAGTGTGAGGGGGGAATGAAAAGACATTCCCCCCCACCCCCTTAAATTTCTAGATGTCTTTCAAAAGATAAATAGAAAAGAAGAAAACTCAAAAGAGTTTTTATTTTGAATAAGTCACTTTTTTCTAAGGCATTGAAATACTTAGCCTTTTCTCACCCAGGATAGTAACAGTCAGGGGAATATGGATATATAATTGAAGGATCCCCAAAAGCAAAATACACTGTTGGCTTGCAGCTTCCTGTGAGTTCCACAGCTTCTCATACCTCCCAGGTTGCAGCCTCTCTCTCCTCCTTTCTGCCTCCACTCTATCCTGACTTCAGCCTTGTCAGAGCCAAATCACTTCCTAAAGGCCCCACATCTTAATACTGTTGTTTTGGGGATTAGGTTTCTACTTGAATCTTGGAGAAGACACTTGCGAACCATAACAGAGGAAGCTTGCTCAGTGGATTCTTAAATCAAGATGCCTTCTCTAACACAGATCATCACTCATCTATTGTTTTTTCAGGTTTGGTATTTTTCTTCTCTCTTTTCGCTCTCACTCTCCCTTTCTCTCTCTCCCTGACCCTTCTTTCCTCCCACCTCCTTCCCTTCCTCCCTCCCATCTGCCTGCCTGCCTGCCTGCCTGCCTTCCTCCCTCCCTCCCTCTCTTCCTCTCTTTCTTTCTCTCTCTCACTTTTTCTTTTTCTTTTGGTAGAGACAGGGTCTCCCTATGTTTCCCGGCTGTTGAACTCCTGGACTCAAGCCATCCTCCTGCCTTGGCCTCTCAAAGAGCTGGGATTATAGGCATCAGTCACCATGCCCGCCCTTGATAGTTTTATAGTGAGATATTTTTTAGTAGTCTCCTCTCTATAGCTGATGATAAAATCTGTCAACCTCAGTTTCATAGGGAGCTGTGGTGATGTGAGCGCCCACAAGGATAGCAGTAGGTGCAGCCATTGGACCACCAGGAGGAGAGTGGCTCCAGAGCCTCTGTGGGAGCTAGTTAGAAGCTAGGTGTGCTCTCCCACTGATGTTGCTTACAAACCTACTGTCACGGCTTTCTAGACAGCCTCAGCAGCTGCTTTTAGGCAGCCAGTGATAAACAACCGTTAACTGACGACATGGTTTTGTGCTGGGGGCTAGTGTCCCTGTGAGGGGTGATGGTAAGATTGGGCAGCTCTTGCTTGTGCTGGAGGCCATTTCTGTTCTAACTCTCACCCGCTTAAGTCTTGCCTGGGAAGGTTGAGAAGGCCCTAGAATAACCTTGGAGCCCTTCAGGAACCTCAGGAACTCCTAACGACTTGAACCCCGAGAGCTGTAACATCATCCTAGGATCATTTAGATGTTGGAAGGACTTCAGTGATGAAAGTGACTTAGGCTCTTATTCCCGGCTTGTCCCTGTACTGCTTGCTGCTTTCCTCCCCGAGCTCAGTGGAAGCTCTCGGAGGGCAAGGCAGGGCCCCTCTCTCTACAAGCAGCGCCTGGTCTACTACATGGCGCTTGCCAACTCTCTGTGAGAGTTGCTGTGAGAGTTAATGCAAGACGAGTCTTATTTCATCCAGTTTATTTCCCTGAAGTACTCAGCGTAGTTTCTTGTGCTTTGTAAGTAATTGATAAACAGATGTAGATTGACTAGTATCCTTCCCCTAGGCCCAGAATCTGAACCTTATCTTCTGTACCCACAAGATACTGTGCCTTACATGTTTAGGTCTGCAGTTCGAGGTGGTTGTGTGGAATGTGGAGGGAGACCCCGCAGAGGTGCTTCCCATCCCTTTTTATATGATGAAGGAGTGATCTGACAAGGAAAACCATCATTTGGTTTCATCCGTATTAGAGTAACCAAATTTATTTTAATTCCAGTATAATGAGAGCCAAAATAAAACAAACAACAAACTGTTATTCTGCCACTGTAATAAATTTGCTAACATAGTCTTTTCCCTACTTGACTGGACGCACCCTAAATTCTACGCAGCATCAATCATATCGTCCCATTATCACAGGTATTTTCTACATTGCCATGTAGTTTTGTTAGGTGGTGCAGCATGGTGGTATTATAGCAAGGCATGGGCCCTGGAGGCACATAGGCCCAGGTTAGAGTCCTGCTCCTGGCACTCGCTAGCGTTGTGACCTTGAGCACAATACACACATACGCATATGCGTATGTCCTTGTCTACACGAGCACCTGCATCTGTGCTTATATTTATTTGTTTTAGAGATGATGTCTTGCTCTGTTACCCAGGCTGCAGTGCAGTGATAATGATCGTAGCTCACTGCAGCCTTGATCTCCTGAGCTCAGACCATCCTCCTGCCTTAGCCTCCTGAGTACACCTAGGACTACAGGTGCACACCACCATGCACGGCTAGCTTTTATATTTAAAATATCCGTGTAGAGACAGAGTCTTGCTATGTTGCCCAGGCTGGTCTTGAACTTCTCGACTCAAGCAGTCTTCCCACGTCAGCCTTTGAGTCAATGGAATTATAGGCGTGAGCCCCAGCTATGCCTATATTTATGTATTCATACACATGTTTATAATGATTCTGCTGATTACCACTTACATTTAACTGTAACTCTTTGCCATTTTGTGTCGAAAGAACTACATTTAGGCTTATCGTACTGATTAAAATCCTAATTGGGCCATATGTAGTCTGGCTAAATAGATTAGTTTGCCAGGGCTGTCCCCTAACAAAATACCACTAACTGAGTGGCTTAAGTAACAAAAATGTGTTGTCTCACAGTTCTGGAGGCTAGAAGTTCAAGGTCATGGTGACAGCAAGGTTGGTTCCCTCTGAAGGCTGTGAGGGAAGGATCTGTTCCAGGCCTCTCTTGTGGCTTGTAGATGGCCATCTTCTGTCCTCTTTACATCATAGTTCCTGTGGGTCTGTGTCCAAGTTTCTCCTTCTTATAAGGATAACGGTAATTTTGGATTATGTCCCACCCTAATGACCTTGTTTTAACCTGATTGCCTCTGTAAAGGTGCCATCTTCAAATAAGATAGCAGTCTGAAGTCCTGGGGGTTAGGACCTTAACATATGAATTTTGGAAGAAACACAGTTCAGCCCATAACACTAAGGTAGGTGCGCTATTGGAGGACAAGCTGAATACCAATTTTATAGATACTGGTGCTGTTAGATGACACATGATTGTAGCACAAATTCCCATTGATGCTGCCCCTCTCCAAGTCAGGGAATTCGTTAGTCCTGCTGTTTCTTTGGGAATTCTCTTTTGTCCCTGTCTCTCTCTGATTGGTTTGTGCATTGGTATTCTGTTATTTTTCCAGCTTTCTCTTAAGTTTTATGTTTGTTTTTGGAATTGTTTTCCAAGAATAAGTCCAGGTTGTGCAGATAACAAATGTGACATTATCTTAAAACAGTCCTTTAGAATACTATCCTGAACTGTGCTATTGGGAATTCATTGTTTCATGTCATCTGTCATGGGGTCATTTTGGTTTCTTCCTTGTGCTTTTGATGAAGTAACATGTATGTGTACAGACTGCAATTTGATTTGTTTTTTGCTATTTGAAAATACAAATCTTATAGCCAGGTACAGTGGCTCATGCCTGTAATCCCAGCACTTTGGGAGGCCAAGGCGGGCAGATCACGAGGTCAGAAGATCAAGACCATCCTGGCTAACAGGGTGAAAACCCGTCTTCACTAAAAATAAAAAAAATGAGCCAGGTGTGGTGGCACGTGCCTATAGTCCCAGTTACTCGGTAGGCTGAGGCAGGAGAATTGCTGGAACCCGGGAGGCGGAGTTTGCAGTGAGTCAGGATCATGCCACTGCACACCAGCCTGGACGACACAGTGAGACTCCATCTAAAAAGAAAAAAGAAAAAGATAGTACAAATCTCACTCGTAACTCACTGATAAAATTGATAACTTTTGATCTGGCTTTATTTTATTAACTATAGGAAAATGTTACATCATCAGCATACTTCAATTTAGTTAATAACCTTTTTGTAATTTGGGTTCGACGTGGTAGGCAGTTCTAAAACCTTGGGCTTACAAGAAGCAGCACATGGCTGCTCACCAAGCATGTCCACACGGCTTTCTGTAGTAACGTCTAGTCTAGTCCTTCTCTCTGTCATTTCTGCCGTTTGTAGTATATTTTAAAATTTATGGTAAACATTTATCTTTTCTCTGCCTCTTTTTTGTAAATCTGGTTTATTGCCCATGCCAGATCTTTTTTCTCCCGTTCATTCCTTTGTCAGTTCTGTCTCTTGGTCTGGTCCCTTGCAGCTTGAGTCCTGGACAGCAGGATGGTTCTGTGGGGTAGATTAAACTCTAAAACCTAGATTGATTATTAGCCTTCTCAGTTGTTAATGCATATTCATTCAGTTAACCCATAAATCAAACAGCTGATACCTATACATTCAGATTTCATTATTTCTTGCTGTTTTGGTATCTTCTAGATTGCTCTGTAAAAATACTGATGACAATGATGATTGCTTTAACAGAAGGAAGAAATTCAGCTTAATAAAGTAATCTGAAATAAAAAACAGAAGAGGTTTCAAATAGAAAAATCCTTATTGCATCCTTATTTATAATAGGGAAAACTTGCAAATAGTTGATATATGCAAAAAAAGATACAGCTATTAAATTGTGGGGCATTATTTACATTATTTATTTATTAAAAACAATGTAAAGAGTTTGCAGTACAGTGGGAAAATATGTAATTAGAATAGGGAGAACTTAGGTTATAGAATTATATAGAGTGTATAATCTCAACTACATAAAATAATGCATATACATTAGCAGGAAATGTGGCCAGATGTTAGCGGTATTTATCTTTGAGTGGGGTGGGGCCAGACATGGAAGTCTAGATTCAGATAGACCTGGGTTAAACCTTTCTTTCCTCTTGTGTTTGCCTGTTACTTACGAGACATAATCTGTATTAAGCCTGATTTATCTAGGGTAAATAGGATCTCCCTCACCTAATGATTTTCCAGAATCATTAGGTAAGTGCTTAGTTCAGTGTATGACATACAATAATGCAACAAGTGAAAGTTCAATTACTAATAAAAACATTATCAATAAAAACCCATTTTTTCCCATTTTACTGTATTCCTGGCACAAGCACTGTATTGATTTCTCCATGTTCCCTTGCGTTTTAAACAGCACACATTAGAAGGCAGAACCCCCAAATCCATGGCTTTGGTCAAGTTCACTTAACTGTTCTGTTTGGGTTGTCCTGCTAGGGTGAAGTCTAAACCCCTTAGCATGGGGTTATGTTGAAGATTCAGTATCTTAATATAAAAAGGGCTTAGCCTCGGTGCCAGGCACATAATCACTTACATATGTTAGCTGCTATTATGTACTTAAAAAAATTTTTTTTAAATATGTATATAAGTTAACTGAAACATTGCACATTTTTAGGTATAAAATGGGGGTGATCTTGGCATGAGTGGTGGTAGGAAATGAGGACCCTTTGGAAAATCCTGTTCAGTCTGTGACTGCTGGATTGGTAATGTGATGATATGCTGATGGACTTGAGTCTACACAAATGGAAAGTTTAGGCAAGTTTCTTGATTTGTTTCAGTTCTCCAAATATATGCCAGATTTTTAGGTCCTTCTGATTTGTGGTTAATGGATTAACATAGATAAGTGGCAAAAATATGTTTTAATTTTCTTTCATTTTTTTCTTCAAAATCAAGAAAAATTTGCCCAAGTCAAAAAATGTGCTTGTTGCCTTTTTGAGTCATGCATGGTGTGGGTTTTCAGCCTTTTCTTCACTGGTCCTTGCAGGGGAAGGAAATGGAACGAGGAAGCGCAAGATTCTTCCATTTTTTAGGTGAAAGCAAACATGATAATGTAGATTTGCCTTGGCAGCTCAAATCCGTGCTGCTTTTAGTAGATGTTCTTTAGTGGGGGCCACACTGTCTCAGTATCAAATTAAGCACAGCATAAAGAGAGTCACTTGAGAAGAAAATCGTGCGCAGTCCTCCTCACTCATTCTTCCAGGTTCAGTCTGGAAGAAAACACTGAATTCCCTCCCCATTACTGTAGATCACAGTTCCCCCCACCCCCAAGTGAAAACCAAGTATACCTGTGCTAATCACAGTGGTGAGTGCCTTAATGACAAAGCTCGTGTTGCCCGGCCTCAGCAGGAGACTGCAGAATATGCCTTCCTGAGATTTTATAGGCTAACCACCAAGGGTCAGCAAAAACAAGTAATGGGATGAGTTATTCCCTGTTATCTAGACAAATGGTAAATAATTCATAGTTCACCTGGTCTTGACCTTCACTTTTATTTTTCTTCTATTTTTTTCCTGGACCTGACCTTTTATATTTTTATTGTATCTACTTTTGTAAACAACCTATTTTCAATCATTTGAATAAGTTAATGTATAAAAGAATTCAAAGTCAGAGTTCAGTTTAGAGCCGCCTTCTTTCTGAAGCTTTTTACAAGAGGAGGAAAATAGCAGATCTGAAAGGTAGACTCCAGAAGGACTGAGATGTCTCACTGATTTATTCAGCTGTCTTGGCAACCACAGGGGAATAGTGAGATTGCTGGAGAGCTGACACAGCCTTCTTATGGTTCGACAAAAAATGACAGTAACTTCCACACACAGGCCAGGAATTCACATATCTTCCCAGAACCTCTGTTTTTATCTATGAAAGGGGGTGCAGAAAAATCCAAAATCTTTTTAACTTGCTGGCCTGTTGATCATAATCAGTGACAAGACATACATGGAAGTGCCATGGAGTGCTTCAGTGCTGAGTGGTCATCAGGTGATAGCATCTCCTGTTTGTTTCAGTGGTGACGCAGGCCAGGAGGGCTGGTGTTGGAGCAAGGTCACAGCTGAGTGCTCTGAGAGTTGAGGGGAGGAGATGGATCCTTGCTTGTTGGGGCAGGGTTTAAAGACTAGTTTAGGCTGGGTGCGGTGGCTCAGGCCTATAATCCTAGCGCTTTAGGAGGCTGAGGTGGGTGGATCATGAGGTCAGCCATTCGAGACCAGCCTGGCCAATGTCATGAAACCCTGTCTCTACTAAAAATACAAAAAAAATTAGCTGGGTGTGGTGGCACGTGCCTGTAATCCCAGCTACTCAGGAGGCTGAGGCAGGAGAATCACTTGAACCCAGGAGGTGGAGGTTGCAGGGAGCCAAGATCGTGCCAGTGAACTCTGGCAGGGGCAACAGAGCAAGACTCCGTTTTTTTTTTTTTTTTTAAGGCTTATTTATTTATTTTTGAGACAGAGTCTCGCTATGTCACCTAGGCTGGAGTGTAGTGGCACAATCTTGGCCCACTGCAACCTCCGCTTCCTGGGTTTAAGCAATTCTTCTGTCTCAGCCTCCTGGGTAGCTGGGATTACAGGCACGTGCCACTCTGTCCAGCTTATTTTTGTATTTTAGTTTCACCATGTTGGTTAGACTGGTCTTGAACTGCTGACCTTGTGATCTGCCTGCCTCGGCCTCCCAAAATGCTGGGATTACAGGTGTGAGCCACCGCACCCAGCCAAAAGGCTAGTTTATAGAAGCAAAGCTGGATGCTGGGCTTGAGGGGTAACAGAGGACCTGGAGCAGAGGGTGGTAACGTTTCAGATACACACAGTCTGAAATAATTGAAGCAGTTTTGCAGGGATTGAAAAATCATCCATTTCATTAGTATGGAGAATTCTTATGGTGTGCATAGGAGATGGGAAGCAGGGTAGATAAGGCTGGATGGTGGGTGGGGGCCTTGGTCCTTCGGGCTAAGCAGCTTGAACATGACTGTCCATACATTTCAAAATGTTCTGTGTGCATTAAAGATCAGCTCTAGGCAAAATCATAAAGCTGTGAGAGCATAGGTGTTGGCCCCCCTCTCTCTCAGCAAGTCCTTTTTTTGTACTCGCCTGCTCACTGCCAGAGTTCTGCTGTGTTCTGTAGCACACTACCCCTTCCTCAGCAGAATTTCCTCTTAATTAGGCATCCTCTGTAATGAAGGGCAGAGCTCAGCTAAGTTGCCTGGAGGGTTCTGAAACTTACCATTTCTATGACAGTGATAGGTAGCAAATGCACATATCCACTTTTATAGCAAAGTTTAACTGGGGACAAATTTTTATGACCAACAATATATTTAATGATGGAATTCCAGGTGCCAGTGCCAAGAACTACCTGGCAACGGGGGGGTAACTTGGAGGGATCCTGGGAGGGCTCTAATCAACCGTGTGCATACCTTCTCTACACTGTGGCAGTATGAGAGGGTCTGGCTGCGGTTTTTTTAGCAGTGTGACCTTTGGGAAGGTCTCTTGATCTCGAGGTTTTAGTTTCTTCACCTGAAAATGGAAAATAATATCAAGGATCTTTTCTCATCATTCTTGTATTCCATGTTGAGGGCACTCTGGTTCTTAGTGGAGGCTAGAAATGCTGACTTCTCCCCACCCCATTCATGAGTTAAATATAAATAAGTATTGAGCCCTTCTCTGTGGCAGGCACTTGATTGTGAGCAGTATACATGGTGTTTGCCCTTAGGGAGCTTCCAGTTATTTCCGACTGAGGTGGCTTGGTTCTTTTTTTGAGTTGTTCATTTGAGTTCTCATTTGGAGAACTTCATCTTGTCAGCCATGAGGTTCAGCATCTGTGGTGTCTGGAGCAGGCTGTTCTTGAGTAGACATAACTTGGTCTGCTGGATGTTGGATCTCTGTTCATCCTTTAGTTGTGATATTAGTGTGGATAATTCCTAATGGCTAATTTAAGGGGAAATCTGGTTAAATCTTTTCATGGAGTATGTATTAATTCCACAAATATTTATTGACCACCTACTCTATGCTGGGCACTGTGCAAGGCCTTGAAATACAAAGGTGACTCTAACGATGCAGTTACTGCTCTCTGAGGCCAGCAGGGGAGATGGACTTCTAACGGCAAATGTATTCCTGACACTACGTATATATCTTACTGCTGCTATACTGGGGACTGTGGTGGCCCTACAGGTTACTTAGGGATATAAGGGGTTTGCAAAACAGCCCTGGGAGCAACAACTTGGCTCAAATTTTTACTGAGCTGCATGGCCTGCTGCTAAGTTTACACCTGTGTGGGTGGTTAATTATTTCTCCTTTGCTCACGTACCACTTGACTTTTAATGACGGTTATTTCTAGTTGAAGTGTTCAAACAATAGTCCTGGCGTCTCTTGCCTCCATGAGGGAGAACTCAAGAGGGATTCTTACATAAATGTTCTCTCTAGTTTTTCTGGTCTCCCCACTCTGGCTGCAGATGGGAGCTTAGCTGTCCTGGTCCTATTCTAAGTGGCTGTGAGCCACATGGAAAAAAAATCATATCAGCTGTGTTCATTGCTGCTTTTCCTGAGCTTACTATGGCATGGAGCTCTCTCAGGTGTGGATACAGAGACTAGGGCAGCCTCTCCACTCAGGCCCTGCCCTCTGGGTTCCCACCAGTTGGGAAGAGATATCTAGGGCCCAGTAGGTTGACAAGATTATTATGGAGGGCCTCGGTAACTTGCAGGAAATGTGGCTCCATAGTAAACCTGGGGGATGAGATCAAATGGGATGCTCTGCCTCCTTCCTTCCTGATCCCTCCTTAAATTAAAAATACCTGGCTCCCCAGGGTACCTGAGCCAGGACTGTCCTGCAGAGCGAGATGGAGGGCAAGACCCTGGCTTTGGCATTTGCAGCACTTCTGGGTAGCAGTGACCCAGTGCATGACGGGTTCTTACCTGCAGAGGAGATACTTCTCTTCCTTCCTTGTAGAGGAGAGGTAGGGAGTGGAGAAGGGGAAGCTCTTTCCTTGGCATTTCTTTGAGAGAGCCGAATTGTTCCCAGGAGATTGAGGTGTAAACACATGAATATAGCAAGTACAGCCGTCCAAAATTGGGCACAGAGGTCTTCCCAAGAGGCCACAGGGGAGAGTCAGTGGCTGGAGGCCGAGAGAAGAGGGGAATGGTGGCCAGCTCTTACTCTTGTGGACATCCAAGGCCCCACTGAGGTATGGTGGCCCGTCCCTCTGGTCTTGCCAGGTGGGTACAAATCCCTGCATTACGCAGGAGTGTGCAGAGCCCCCATTGTGCCTCCTCTAAGTTGCCCCAGGCAGAGCTCATGAACAAGTCCCAGGGTGGAAGCTGATAGTAATGCCAGCCTTGCCCCACAGGGTGAGGGATTTTTCCCTCTTGAACTCTTGGGTTGGGGGAAGCTAAGTGACCTCCAAGAGAACAGCCTAGCTGCTGTAGGAGTTAGCTGCTCCACATGCACACACAGCCTCACAGCTCATCCTCGGATAGTTCTGTGTTTAGGAATAGCATGTTGTATGACTGGAATAAGAATAAAAACAGGAACTATATTTATTTATCTTTAATTTTTATTTATTTTTTTGAGATGGAGTCTGGCTTTGTTGCTCAGACTGTAGTACAGTGGCATGATGTCAGCTCACTGCAACCTCCGCCTCCCAGGTTCCAGTGATTGTCCTGCCTCAGACTCCTGGGTAGCTGGGATTACAGGCATGTGCCACCATGCCTGGCTAATTTTTGTATTTTTAGTGGAGATGGAGTTTCATCGTGTTGGCCAGGCTGGTCTTGAACTTCTGACCTCAGGTAATCCGCCCACCTCAACCTCCCAAAGTACTAGGATTCCAGGTGTGAGCCACTGCGCCCAGCTCACAGGAACTATGTTTATGTAAGTGAATAAAGGGCTAACCAGAAGGTGAGCTCCATGTAGACAGGAATTGTACCTGTCTTTGCTCCCTAATGCCTGTTACAGTATCTAGTACATAATAGATACAAAATAAACAATAAATGATGTTTATAGCTTAGATAGTGGCCAAATCCAGTATGCTGGTTTCAGTGTTTCTGAAACAACTCCCATTGACATTAGTCATGCAACTCCCATGACTAACGTTAATAAAAATAATAAGCCCTTACCTAGCCTTTTCTCTGTGCCTTTGACTCATTTAATTGTCTGGCAATCTTATAGACAGATCTGTTTTTCTTTCCCATTTTGTAGAGGAGGAGACTGAGGCAGATGGCAGTTAAGTGACCAGCTCAGATCATGCAGCTGGTAAGGCAGGTGGAGTCGGGGCACTTTGAGGTCCTCTCTTATAGGCAGAGATCCAAGGGGAGGCAGCTCATCTTGACCAATGAAACATTTATTTTGAAGAGGAGGAAGCCTCTGCTGGAGCTGAACTTGTTTGTCCTGGGATGAACCAGGGTGAGCCTGGGCAGCCTACGCTGCGACCATCATCCTGGGCTGTTTACAGCTCAATGGGACTGAAAAGTGTGTATTCTAAAAGAAGAATGTCTGGGTTTCACCACTGGTTCCATCGGCTCCACTTCCACAAGGGAAACTACAGAAAGGCTTTGTGTTGGTTCAGACAACCTTTACACATACAGTGAGGGCAGAAATGGTCAGAGCGAGACAAGATTATGAAAACAAACACAGGGCAGGTTTCATGAATTTATACTCAGTCTTTGAGCAAAAAAAAAAGAAAAAAAAAAAGACGAGATTCAGTAAGATAGCAGTCATTCAAATTGGGATAAAGGAGAACCGAACAATAATAAGATCATAAAATAGAAAAAGGGATTAGACTATAACAACACTGCAAGAAATTGAACACAGATTTGGCTCTGAACTTCCATGCAGCCAAACTGCAAAAGGAAACCTGATCAGCTCTCCTAGCCTCCGAGTCTGTACCATGAAAAGCCCAGAGAGGGTTAGGGTACAGAAAAGTAGGGGCCAGGACCAGTTGCAGGCTGTGCTGCCCTGAAAACATCACCGTGGACAAGGAGCACAAATCTTTATCGAAGTGTGTTGTCTGAGCTGCCTCGTTTTCTCAGGGTTTTAGTGGAAGTACAGTTAAATTTCTCACAAGTATGGAAAATGCACACTCATCTTTAGTCTACATTTCTAGGTTGCTATATGTTCTAGTTCTATTTTCTTTTTTGTTGTTGTTGCTGCTGTTGTTGGTTCGTTTGTTTTTGAGACAGAGTCTTGCTGTCACCCAGGCTGGAGTGCAGTGGTGCGATCTCTGCTCACTGCCACCTTCTCCTTCCAGATTCAAGTGATTCTCCTGCCTCAGCCTCCCAAGTAGCTGGGATTATAGAGGCCCACTGCCACACCCGGCTAATTTTTGTATTTTTAGAGGATTTGGGGTTTTGCCATGTGGGTCAGGCTGGTCTCGAACTCCTGACCTCAGGTGATCCACCTGCCTCAGTCTCCCAAAGTGTTGGGATTACAGGTGTGAGCCATTGCACCCGGCCTTAATCCTACTTCTTTTTGCCATAGGGTAAGTCATGGTACTTGATTCCAACGAGTGTCTGTTTTGCCAGCATCTCGTTTTGTTTTGAGTGGTGCTAGAAACAGCTCATTGCTGTGGTTCTTGTGGGATGGTGAATAAATCCCATGTACTTTGATTTCAGAGCTCATCTAGGTTTCCCTATGTCAGTGAGACCATCTTGCATGATAATAATTAAAATACTTTGTCTTTAAATATATTGGTGTAGATTACAAAATATTGGCCTTTTAAAGACATTCCTGGGAAGTCAGTTGTTGGCCTTATCTCAAGCTTGAAAGAACTGAAGCTTAATAAAGCGGAGCCAGAAGTGAGACCTTTTAGTCTTGGACCCACGTGCAGTGCTCTGTAAGAATAACTAGTTTGGTTTCCACTATTAATTTATTATTATTATTATTATTATTATTTTGGTATATTGTGTTCCTGTCATGCTTTATTGCAATAGTTGTTTTTGGGTGATAAAAAAAAAGTTGAGGCCACAAGTCTCATAGTGAACGTAGCTTTCCTTGTCTGTTGAACACCTACCCTGAACTACCCTCCATTTCATGTCCTGCCCCCTCGTGAGATGTAAGGATGAGGAGACTGTGGATCCAGCAGGAATAGTTGGCCAAGTGTTCAATATCTATTACGAAGCTCCTTCTGTGGGAGCAGGCTACCTCCTACTCTCTGAGGGCAGCAGAGGGGAGGTGACAGGTCCAGAGGTCCAAAGTATCAGCAGGCCTGGAACTGAGCCTGCAGTGTAAACTCCGCACACAGGGTCCTTTCTGTGAACCTAGACTTAGCCACTCGCCTTCTCTGCAATAGACCTGGGGCACCCATGTGCACTTGGCGCAGAATAGAGCTTGTGTATGGTGAGGAAGGGTACTTAGCTAGCCCCAGACTGTCTCTTAAGACCATAATAAAGTGGAAACCATGTCTATGTAGATAACTTCCCTGTGGAGTTTACAGCAACCATGTGATGTGCACCTTTGGATACAAAGTGTTAAAAGCATACATCTGAGCTACTGCCTGTTCCTCTGTTCCCTCCTAGCATACCTGCTTAGGAGACAAGTCCACACCTGCTGTGCCAACTCTCTCTTTCATCTCTCTCCTGAACTTGCTACTCTACACTCTGCCCCCCACCCCACAAGCTCTCCAATTTGCTGGATTCAATTGTGATGTCTCGGTTGCATCCTACCTGACCTGTGACCAGCAGTGAGCCCAGTTGATCTCTCCCTTCTGTTTGATGTACTTTCTCCTGGATTCCACCCTCTGTCTATTCTCTTCCCTCACCTACTTCTGCACCTCCTTTGCCAATTCCTTCTCCTCTTCCAATTCAGAATGTTGTCCCCAGGACTGAGTCATTAGGTTTCCTCTCGCTCTCCCTCACTCCCTAGAGTCTTTCTAGCCCCTCCCACCCAGTTCTCTTGCCATCTTTGCGTTCAGTTCTCTATTCCACCTCTTCACTGATACCTCTAAAGACACTCACCTCCAAATCTTTGTCCCCAGCAGGCTTTCTCAGTTGTTTTTGGACAGAGGTTTTCCTCATGTCCTCCTGTTTCTGCTTCTCTGCTTCCTGTCTGCTTCTCAGCTCCCAGAACCACTCTCCTGTGCACGTGGTGGACCCCTCAGCCCCAGGCGCCTCGCCGTGCCCTGCAGGGCTCCCTCCAATTCTGCTGCCCCTTTTGGCACTTTTTCTCTTTGCTCCCCTGTGTGTCTTCCGCTTCCTTCTGACCTCTAGTATTAGGTCCTGCTGTTACATTTGGCTCTTGGGTCCATGTCCGAGCTCTGTCTTGCCTTGGATGGAATCTCTCTCGGCATACTTAGGGGACCATTTATTTGCCCTTCAGAAAGCTCAGTTTTTAGCCTGGGAAGGGCAGACTTCACGCAGCAACACTTAAAACTCTTACTTTTCCCAGGGAACAGAAGATATTAGCCATCCCATCTTCTCTGATTCATCCCATAAACAGCATCCAGAACAGCATGGAGCTCTGTGGCTTTCCTCACTGACTCTTACTGCCAGTGAAGCTTATGGATTTTAGCAATTGTCACCAGCCCCTAGGGGACAGAGTAGCCCATGGAATGATCTTCATCACAGCAAATTCGTCTATTTATCTCTAGAGTTTAAGTTTTATTTCCCCCAACTGGAGAGCTGCTGGTTTAACTCGGTCTATAAAGAGAGCAGTAGGGAAAGCTTTTGCATATGGCTTTAAAAGTCCTCGAGATTGCAGGTAGGCATTGCCAGATACTTTGAACCCCTCTGCGGTGTCAGCAATCCAGCCGCTGCCTAGGCTGTAGTTAATTAATTCACTTTTAGGCACATTCCCAGTGAACACTGCTGTTGTTTATTGAGGAGTATATCCTGACATTTCTCAACTAAGGAATAGTTTCACAATTTTCATGGCAAAATTCATTCGGAATGCAAGCATGGGTCAGAATGACATTACAGTTGGACGGCCTGAAAGCTTGCTTTGTGAGACTGTGTAAACCATGCCCGAATTTGCCAGAGCATCTGTTGAAAAACATCTCCTGTGTCCAAGTGACCCTGCCACCTGTTGTTAGGAAGCCAGCAATCAAGCGTGTTGAGAAGCTGAGACCCTGGAGCCACCGCTGCACTGTCTGGGCCTGAGCAGCCTGTTGTCCCCTCTGCTTTGTGGCCATCTCATTGCCCCCTAGCACCTGCCTTCTTATGTGGGAGGAAGCTAGAGTCCAGGCTTAACTACTTGCAGGTTCTCTAATAAAACACCGGAAAGAGAGAGTGAGCTTGAAATGCCTTTGGATTGATGTTATCTGGACTACTCTAAGATTCTATTAGCTAGTAACCAGAACGGACCTTGTTTTGCTTGCTAGGATGATACTCAGCTGGTTATGTCTGAGTTGGTTCTTCAGGCACAAAATAAAGAGCATTTGTGATATAGGTTTCTTTCTGTCTCTGTTGTGCCCAAGGGGTATATTTGATAGAGGCTGGCTTGGGTTAAATGAAGAGGGGACAGGTAAGTTTCTGGCCGTGAAATAGAGCAGATACTGGAAATAACTCCATGAGCCACCAACTCAAAGGAAAAGCACTAAACTGTTCAACTTTTTTATTTTTTTTAGACAGAGTTTTGCTCTGTTGCCCAGGCTGGAATGCAGTGGCGCAATGTTGGCTCACTGAAACCTCCATCTCCCAGGTTCAAGCTGTTCTCCTGCCTTAGCTTCCTGAGTAGCTGGGATTACAGGTACCCGCCATCATGCCTGGCTAATTTTTGTAGGGATGGTTTCACCATGTTGGCCAGGCTGGTCTTGAACTCCTGACTGCAGGTGATCCGCCCAACTCGGCCTCCCAAAGTGCTGGGATTACAGGTATGAGCCACCATGCCCAGCTAAATTTACATTTTTAAAAGAAAGCATTTATGAATTAATTCAAACTTAGCCTAAACTTTTCTTTTTGTTTTTCTTTTTGAGACATAGTCTGTCTTGCACTGTTGCCCAGACTAGAGTAAAGTGGCACAATCTCAGCTCACTGCAACCACCGTCTCCTGGATTCAAGTGATTCTCCTGCCTCAGCCTCCTAAGTAGCTGGGATTACAGGTGCATGCCACCATGCCAGGCTATATTTTTATATTTTTAATAGAGATAGGGTTTCACCATGTTGGGCAGGCTGGTCTCAAACCCCTGACCTCAGGTGATCCACCTGGCTCAGCCTTTCAAAGTGCTGGGATTACAGGTGTGAGCCACTGTACCTAGCCATCTGTGTATTTTCTAAAACTGTTGAACTGCACAAGAAACAAAATGCCTCCATAGTTTATCTAAACCAAATTAGAATTGAGTTAGCATTTTATTCCCTTTGAGACCCCAATCACGTGAAGCTGCTTGGTCCCTTTGGATTTAATATTGGCCTCTCTGGCCTCACGTTGATCTCCCCTTGGGATTCTATTTTAGGCACTGTGCAGGCCCAATATCATTATGGCCACTTTATTTGTGAAGAAACTAAGGCAGAGTGGCCAAAGTGACTTTCTCAGATTGACACAGGCTCTTAGTGATGGAGCTGGGCCCGGAAGCCAAGGCTTCTGGTAGGTGGGTGGTGGAGTTCTTGTGCCAAGAGGAATATTTGAGAAGGCTTCCCTGATTTTTCTGTGTACCCAGGAGCTGAGGGAACCCAGGGAACTGAGGCTGTCTTCATGACCCAGTCATAGGCTGCCAAGGCTCTCTGCCTCTTGCATTGGGGACATTAACCCGGAAATTCCACTCCCGGGACCTTCTCTCAGAAACTCCAAGGAGCGGGACTAGTCAGAGGGAGGGGCAGTGAACATCTGGAGCTCCCTCCTCTTCAGGAGTTCTGCTTGTCATCCTCTAGTAATAACTCTTAGCCGATATGCTGCTATTATCCTCCTTTAAATTTTTCAAAATTGAGTTTTAAAATTTGTTTTGTACCTAAAGTACTCTTTTGTTTACTGTTTCATTCCCTTTCCATGTTTAAAGTTGATTGTAAAGTCCAGTGGTTTTTTTTTACCCTCCAAAACAAATTATTATCGTGAACGTCAGGGTTTATCTCTTTGTGTTTTTCAGACATTGTGAGACTGTCCACATCATCTAGGAAAATGGTAGCCCTGTCCTTAAAGATTTGTGTCCGCCACTGCAACGTGGTGAAGACCATGCAGTTTGAACCATCTACAGCTGTGTATGATGCGTGTCGAGTCATTAGGGAACGGGTACCTGAGGCACAAACTGGGCAAGGTAGGTCATGGGTTATTTACTGGCTTCTTAAAGTGTGTTTGCGTGTTTTTCACTTATTTGCTAAAGAGACAGAGGCTCCAAGTGGTACACAAGCCTATTAGCGCATATATTTCAAGTGAAATACCTTCTTAGATCAGTAACTGCCTTCTTCTTATGTGAGACTCGTGATGACAATGACCATGCCCACCCCGGAGTCATCACTGTCGTTGTACCCAGCAACTGGACCCTCCCATACATTAGGGTATAGGTGGTCACTTCCTTAGTTTCTTCACTGCTGTCTTGTTATTCTCCATGGAATGTTGGTCTGGTTTTTATAGCAAGATATGAAGAACAAGCTCAAATTCAGTTAGAAAGAAATTTAGACTGCTTCTAAATTTTCCTACATTTTAGGCACAACTGCAGCCCACTGGTTTTAGGAAACATGGACCTTATTTGCAGGCATTGCTTCTGCAACTCAGCTCTTACTCCTCCACATCGGCTGCAGCCCCGGTGGCTGCTTGTGTCGTCAAAACGAAACGTTTCTGTCTGGTGAAGGAGAACACCCACATCCTTGCCGAGTCAGCAGGCTCAGGGCCTGGAAGTCAGTGATGACTTCATCACCACTTTCCCTTCTATTTTTCGTATTCCAGCTTCTGACTATGGACTGTTCCTTTCGGATGAAGACCCCAGGAAAGGGATTTGGCTGGAAGCAGGCAGAACACTGGATTACTACATGTTGCGGAATGGGGTATGCCGCTGATCCCAGTTTGGTTTTCTCATCTCTTTGTCCCTGGGCCTTCCATAGAAGCCAACATGATTACACTATTTTGATTCAAGGGCATCTTATGAAGAGTTCGATGCATTGTACTTTGTAAGGGCTATCCAGGTGTTGATAGAAAATGCCACATACCCAGATTCTTGAGATTGCGTAGAAGGATTGAAGCAGTTCAGGGTTAGTATTTTAAGTACTTTCTACTTGTCATTGTTGGAATTGGAAATTGTGAGATGAGATATAGCATCTTAACTGTAAGTATGTAAGAGATATTCCTGTGCCTGGTGATGGGAAGTAAGAACAGATGAGAGGGAAAGCCAAGTGTAACCCTAACGGTAGTTAGAGAGTGAATATTAGTGTTTTGGTTTTGAAAAAGACACTTCAATTTGAGATGTGAGTTTAATAATGATCAGCAGTAGTAACAGCAACAACAAAAATGGTTGTGTTATGGAAGTAGGGGGAGTTGATGAGTAGAAACGTATTAAACATTTTATTCAGCTTAGCCTCCAAGATACTGGGTTTTGGTATGTAGGATGGAGTGGACCCATTGGACTGATGGGTATTCCATAAAGTAAGAGTGAAATATGTGATGCTAATCCATTTGAATAGGAAATTAATAGTTTAGTTTTAGGAAGTTCATAGTTGTAGTTTTGGGAAGTGTAGTAAACAAGTTACTTAAAAATAACCCCCAAACATTATCACCCCTGTTGGTCTTGTCATTATTGTATTTCAATGCATTTTTTCGAAAATTGTTACTACTGTGATACGCCACTAGTGCGAGGAATGATAAGGATGCTATTTATGTCTTTCATTATTTATAATATATAAGGTAAAATGTATTAATAGTAAAAATTAAACATTTTCTTATGCAGATAGTAAAGACATATAGATAGTAAAAGTTGCTTATGACAGTGTTGAACGATAATTGGAGACACACACTGCTATCCATTTAAAAGGCAAAGAATCACCTCCGTCTGCTAATTCTCCTTAGAGCAGATCCTTTCCAGCCTTTCAGGAGGTCATACGCTACTTACATTTCACCGAGGATTGTTTTCAGTAACTGTGAGGCATTAAGTATGAGTTCTTTGGGTACAGTTTCACTATCACATTTTTAAGGACTCTTTATGAAAGCAGTTATTTAGCCCTGGAGATTCTGTATTATCATAGTGGCGATAATCCCCTGAATGCTTTGGAAGGTCTTCAAAGATGTTTTAGAAGAAAGAGGAAATCAGAGTCTACTGTGATTTTTTTTTTTTTTTTTTTTTAAAGAAAAGTGTTCAAGTTTGTTATCTGTTTTCCCATACAGTGTGAAATTTGTGTGTGGTTTGTGCTCTAGGATATTTTGGAATATAAAAAGAAACAGAGACCTCAGAAAATCCGGATGCTGGATGGATCTGTGAAGACGGTGATGGTGGATGATTCCAAGACTGTGGGGGAGCTCCTGGTCACTATTTGCAGCAGAATAGGTGAGCATTCATACACCTTCATTGTAACTTTTGCTTGGTTTTTAGTTTTAGGCCTCTTCTTTTTTCCACCTGCATTTCCTCTCTAGGCAATTTTGAATGTGTCGTAACACACTAAGTTCTGCCCAATCCCCAGAGGGTGTGTCCACTCTCCCAACTTGCCAATCCGTGAAATGTTGGGACTTCTCACTAAGACACTTGAGAGCTGTCATTTCCCTCTCCAAAGCTATGAGATTTTCAAATGGAAAGTCTTGTGTAGTTCAGCCTTCTGCCCACTGCTGCCTTCTGTTCTGTATGAGCACTATAGATGTTCACTGTCTCCTTGAGTACTCATAGTAACCGCCCTTATGATTGATTGTTAGATTGTTTTTCTCCTTGTGGCTTCTCTTAGTCTCCTCAGAGAATAAGTCTGCCTCCTTTCTAATGAAGCCCCTCAAATATTTGAAGAAATATAGGTAAGACTTGCCTATCTTAGTTTTCTCTTCATGCAAAGGCAGCCCAGTTCCTTCAGACACTTCTTGTTTGACCCTGTCTTGCCTTCTTCTGCATGACCTCCTCTGTGGCAGTGTTTCTCAAACTTTATTATAAATGAGATAATTGAATGTGATATAAGTTTTACTGTAAGTGTGACTTCTTTGGATATGATTTCACTATTAGATTTTTTTGGTGGGGAAGATGGAGTCTCGCTCTTGTTGCCCAGGCTGGAGTGCAGTGCTGCAATCTCAGCTCACTGCAACCTCTGCCTCCCGGGTTCAAGTGATTGTCCTGCCTCAGCCTCCCGAGTAGCTGGGATTACAGGCATGCGCCACCTCATCTGGCTAATTTTGTATTTTAAGTAGAGACAGGGTTTCTCCATGTTGGTCAGGCTGGTCTCAAACTCCCGACCTCAGGTGATCCACCCAACTCAGCCTCCCAAAATTCTGGGATTAGATTTTTAAGAAACCTTTATGAAAGCAATTACTTAGCACTGGAGATTCTGTATTATTGTAGTGACAACCTTGTGAAAATGTAGGAGGTTTTCAAAGACATTTTGGAAGAAAGAGGAAATCAGAGTCTGATTTTTACAAATTTGTTTTTGCAAGAAAAGTGTCCAAGTTCGTTACCTGTTGTTTTCCCCCACAGTGTGACTATGAACTTAATGAGCTGAAACACCTTCATTTTATCTGTTATGCTGCCTCCCTGGCCCTCACATTAGTAAGACCGTTTCTGGTTCTTTGCCACCAGGAGCTCCTTGGAATATCACAGGCCTTAGGTTAAAAGAGCTTGATAACAATTTAATTATTTACAATTACAACCTAATTTCCAATTTTTAGGAATAACAAATTATGAAGAATACTCCTTAATCCAAGAAACTATTGAAGAAAAGAAAGAGGAAGGGACGGGTACGCTGAAAAAAGACAGGACATTACTACGGGATGAGAGGAAAATGGAGAAGTTGAAGGCTAAGCTGCACACAGATGATGACCGTAAGTGTTTGCAGAGGAAGCGTGATATAGACACACAGGCGTTGCCAAGCCTCACTTCCTTACACCATCCGGATGACCCAGGGCAGAGTTGTTGGTTTTTGTTTTTTAAAACTCTATTTTAAAAAAAGTAGGCTGGTTGCAGTGGCTCATGCCTATAATCCCAGTACTTTGGGAGCCCGAGGCGGGTGGATTACCTGAGGGTCAGGAGTTTGAGACCAGGCTGACTAACATGGTGAAACCCCATCTCTACTGAAAATACAGAAAAAATTAGCCGGGCATGGTTGTGGGCGCCTATAATCCCAGCTACTTGGGAGGCTGAGGCAGGAGAATCACTTGAACCTGGGAGGTGGAGGTTGCAGTGAGCTAAGATCATGCCATTGCATTCCAGCCTGGGTGTCAGAGGGAGACTTTGTCTCAATAAATACATAAATAATTTTTTAAAAAAGTAACTGTAATATTTCACATATAAAGACATGTCTTAATATCAGTTATACAAATCATGTTCATATTTTCTCCATTATTGTCTAAAAATTTTTTAGTAGTTTGAACTAGGATCCAAACAAGGTTGAACACATTAATTAATTTAGTTAATTAATTTGTTTTACTAAATCTCTTTCCATCTCTCTTTTCTTAAAATTGACTAATACTAATGATGTATATTTAAGGGATGCAGTGTGACATATCTATGTAGACGTTGAAGGATTCAATCAAGATAATTAACATATCTATCACCCCACCAATTTATCTTTTTTTTGTGGTAAGACTGTTAAAAATCTATTATATTAGCATTTTAAAAATATGTAATACATTATTATTAACTGATGACCACTCAGTGTGATAGTTCGTGTCTTTTTTTGTGTGTAGTTTTTGTTTATGTGAAGAAACCAGATTATTAGTTGTACAGCATTTCCTACAGTCTGGATTTTCTTCATCACATACCTATGGTGTCATTTAACATGTTCCTCTGTCCCTTTTAATTCCTTAGACCTGGAGACTTGAATAGATTCAAGTGTTTGTATTTATTGTAGTAAAGATGCTTTCTTCAGTAGTGGTATGTACGTCTATCAGGAAGTTGTTTCTAGTTTTCTCTTCTGAGGGGATACTTAGCATCCATCAGTGACCATTGCCTAGACCCATCATTTCCTTAGGAGTTAAAAATAGTAATAGAAGTGGGCGCAGTGGCTTATGCCTGTAATTCTAGCACTTTGGGAGGCTGAAGTGGGTGGATTGCTTGATTTCAGGAGTTTGAGACCAGTCTGGCCAGCATGGTGAAACCCTGTCTCTACTTAAAAATACAAAAATTAGCCAGGTGTGGTGGCATGAACTTGTCATCTCAGCTACTTGGGAGGCTGAGGCAGAAGAATCACTTGAACCTGGGATGCAGAGGTTGCAGTGAACTGAGATTGTGACACTGCACACCAGCCTGGGAGACAGAGTAAGACTCTGTCACCA
>NW_016107665.1:1476223-1500601 GCF_001604975.1 Cebus imitator
TATTATTGGAAAGTCATTTTCTATAGCTACACAGTTAATATGTGGAAAAACCAGCATGTAACCCCATGTGTCCCTAAAGCCCATGCTGTTTGCACCTTACTGCCTGACCCTCCACTGAAAGGGTCTCAATTTATTACCCAGTCCACCTGGACTTCTGGCCTCTTTCATTGTATTTGTTCTTTTGGCTGCATCGCGATGACATCATTATTGCTATTGTGTTTATCGATCTTCTGTGAGGCTCTTGTTTCTTCTGACCCTTTCTGCGTTTTTTATTCTTTCTGCCTAATTCAATCTGCTGTTTTATACTTCCTTCCAAGAGACTTTAGTAGAAAAATCCCAAGGATGGACTATTATGTGCAAGATACTCTCCCAGGTACTGTGGGAGATGTGGGAGACACGTTTTGTGTGCTCAGGTTGCTTATAATCTAGAGACGCTGGTGAAAAGGACTTCACCCACAGTGTGTTTTAAGCCCAGAGAGGAGTGTTGGAGTGAGAGCTGTGAAAGTGTAGAGGGGAGTGATTGATTCCTGTGCACACAGATGTGAGGACAGAGCTCTCAGAATGGCTGAGATTTAAGCTGGTCCATGGCATGGTTCTGCCTCCCCACTTTAGTGCTGTCCCCCTCCACTCCCTCTATACTTTGATTTTCTTTCTCTTCACTACTTGAGGTCAGAGGTAACTTGTTATGCTTAGAGCCTCTAAATCATATTACCAGCTGAGGCTGGAGTATCCGCCCTCCACCCCGACACCAGAGAGGCAGCATATTATAAATTCAGTGTAGTGCTTTAGCTAACTTTAGGAATGGCTGGGAATTTTCTCCCTCATTTCCATTTTGGCTGGTCATTTGGTAGATGTGAAATTATTTTGCATAGCTGAAAACCTACGATTCTAAGATAAGAAGTAACTATAACTAAATGTCAGGATTATAGAAATCTACGTCACACTGCTCTTTTGGTAAACCCCCTTTAATGAAGAGGAAAAATAAACACAGTTCTGTTATATGTCTTGTTGTGTTGCAGTAAATTGGCTAGATCATAGCCGAACGTTCAGAGAACAAGGAGTAGATGAAAACGAAACGTTGCTGCTTAGACGGAAGTTCTTTTACTCTGATCAGAATGTAGATTCGAGAGACCCTGTGCAGCTGAACTTGCTTTATGTTCAGGTACAGTATTTACTGCTCAGCCACTGAGGTTGATGAGACTGCAGGAAACTCCCGGCTGTATCTTGTGGCGAGCCAGAGGGTGGCGCTGGCTTCTACCACGTTTATGGCGTCGTTTCCAGCAGACGCTGTTCGTGGGTCCCACGTGTGTTTGATTGTGGTGCAGGTTGATAATCTACTTGAGCAGCTGACCATCCGGAGTAGGGCCTCCCTATGGCTTCCCAGATTGTGACCTGGTAGCCAACACTGTCCCTCTCTGCCGGACTTTGAGAGATAGTTATATTTCACTTACCTGGCTTACCATTTCAAATGCACTAAAAGCCTTAGCCGGCATCTTAGAATGCAAGAGAATATTGGTCAGAAAATCAGGCCTTCTCGTTAACTGGATGGAAGATATCCTCTTAATAACCTTTCATGTCTTTACCCTTATCCAGTTGTTTAAACAGACAAGTCATTTAACATGTCTGAGTTGCCATTTCCCAGTCTGTAAGATGTGGGCTTTGCACTGGATTGTCCCCAAAGTTTCTTGTGGCTCAAGGAAAACATCCTCCATCTTTGTCCCCTCCTACCAGCTTCCTTTCTTCCTTTCGTTCCCTCTCTCCCTTTCCTCTCCTATTTATCCATCTAGCTGCCCATAGAAATAATGTAGAGGTTGGCAGACTATAGTCATGCCTTTGGCCTGTATTTGTGAATAAAGTTTTATTGGAACACAACTTACATATTCAAGTATCACATATTGATAAATTCCCTTGAGGATTATATAATTGTTACACATACCATCTGTGACTGTTCTCAAATTCAGTGACAGAACTCAGTAGTTGTGACAGAGACCGTGTGGCCCACAAGGTTTGAAATGTTTACTGTTTGGCCTTTTAAAGAAGTTTCCTGACCCCTGAGTTAGTGGATGGGAGGATGGCATGGAAAGAGGGCCAAGAGGAAAGAGGTGGGAAGGCCAAAAGGAGAGAGATAGCAGGGCCGCGAAAAGATGCTTGTTGGCTTAAGGCCCAGAGCAACAGCTGAGTGTTCATCCTAGGGCGGCGTGAGGTCATTTAACTAGACAAAGAAAAGGCAGAAGGAAGACGGGGGAAAGCAGTGATGGATGGAGAACTGGGAGGAGGAGGTCAGACCCAGCAAGCTCGTCATTTTAAGATGCATTCGCCTGTCATTTCCCCTGTCTTCAGTATTAAGTTTTTGTCTGTGTGTGTGTATGTGCATATCACCTTTCTTTCTCTCCTATTACACTGGTCTTTATCTGAGGATGGGGATCGGGTTGATTTTACCTCTAGATATTTTGCTGCTAGCTTTATGATTTAGGATTGTAAAAAGTACACTGTATTTGTCTTTTGGCCTCTTTGAAGCTGATCATTTTGTATGAATGTCCTTTGCCTCTTTTTCTTTTTATAATCACTCTGCCTTTCTGGATTGTCATCAAACTTTGCTTTTGCTGTATGGAACACCTCTAATGTTTTCCATTTACAGGCCGTTTTGGACAGAGGATTGTTTTTCTTTTGCATTAGTTTTCTCCCATGAGGTGATCGTCCACTGTGTCCTGCACACGTCACCATGAGTCGGCTGGCATTGTCCCCTGCTCCACAGAGAGCGTGTGCTGGGCCATGGGAATGTGTTGATCCAGAGAATGTGTCGTTCCCCCAAGCCTCTGATGCTTTTCCTTCCTCTTGTGTTTCAGGCTCGGGATGACATCCTGAACGGCTCTCACCCTGTCTCCTTCGAGAAAGCTTGTGAGTTTGGTGGATTTCAAGCCCAGATACAGTTTGGACCTCATGTAGAACATAAACACAAACCTGGATTCTTAGAGTAAATGACATTTTGTGTCTCTCCTTTTCTCTTTTCTCCCCTCTTCTTTTCCTTTCACCTGTTTGTTTTTGAGCGAGGTATCTAAGATCATACCCTAATTTCAGTCAGTTGTGAGAGTGATAGCTGTTTGTCAATCAAGTAGATGACTAAATTTGCAGATTTGGGGGAAAGCAAGAGAAATTCAGAAGTTTTTCTTGCTGAATAGAAATTCAGTGATCTGGGTCCCCCTCCACTCCGTTTTTTTCCTTCTACTTCTTCTTAGTGCAGAGGAAAGCTTAAAAAAAAAAAATCCACTCCAGAGAGTCTCTTGTGGTCACTGTCATGCTTTACCTAGAGTGCAGCCTGTAGGAGGTTTGGAAGTAGGGCCATGGTGTGAACGCCAGCGGGGGATGGGAAGACATGAGCTTTCCTGTAGGATGTGCCGGTCAGCATGAAATGTGTCCAGTAGGTCATTCATTGTATTGTGCATTCAGTGTATTGTGTTCAAGTGTATTGCGGGGAGAAGATAACGGAGAGGCTGCTTTGGCCCTTGACCCTACTTTTACTTTGGTGGAAAGTCATTGGGACCAGAATGTGGTTTTGTGTAAGAAGAAAACCTAACTTGCCTTCTGGTGGCAGAGAATGCCTGGCCAATATGCTGTTTGGTCTGAACTGATTTGTTACCCCCGAAAAAGCAAAACTCTGCCTCGGGTGAGTGAATCCCAGGGAGCCTTTATAGGGTGATGCTGTGTCCTGCAGTGTGCCACACATTGTGAGCCTGAGGCTGTGGATGGCTCTGAGCAGTTCCTACCACCTGCTTTGTTCTGTATTCTCCAAATGAGTCAGATGGCTGGTGGTCCTCAGGGCCCGTTTTTACCCCACTAGGCTGGCTTCCTTCCTCAGGAGCCTTGGGAAGCTTGCCTTTGTGTTGAGCCACCTCTCGAAGGCCATGTGCACAAGTTCCTTTAGCAGTTTCCACCACATTCCCACCTTCTGGCCCCTCAGATAAAACTGATGTCATCAGCCTGAGGATTATGGCCACGGATATTGAGGAATAAACACCAAGAGCTAGTGAGGCCTTGGAGGAAGCAAAATTTTGTTTCTGTTTCTAGAGTGACTGGTGACCAATAGAAAATAAAGGGAAGACTGATGAATCCAAATAATAGAAATATCACGTTGACCTATTGTTAGGCTTTTGTAGCTGCGATTCTGTGTCTCCCTGGTAGGAAGGAGATCCAAATGTAGCCATTCACTGGGTTCCTGTATTGATGATGATACCACCCTGGTCATTTTATTAGCTCACTTTGTCCATAGCCCTGGGCAACTAGTTCTCAGGACTCCCTTGTGAATTGAGAACATGCTATTCTATTTGATAGAAATGGAAGAAGCAGGAGAGAGAGAAGCGGCTTATTTGCTGTTACCTAAAGAGGTTATCTGCAAATAGCTTCTGACTTCTAATGCTGGGCTCTCATTTTCAAAGGCATTCATACTGTCAGTGAAAGGCAAAGTTGCCCCTTTCCCTGGGCTCCCACTATGCAGCAAAGGTGCTTACAAATGGGATTACAAGGTGCTTTTGTGTATTTCCTAGTACTGTGGATTGTACTAGCCACATCATTGTGAATGTTACCTTACAGCTGACTGCCTGTGTCGACATTACAAACTAATATCAATAATATTAGTATTGGTCTTAAAATTATGTACTGCAGTTTCTGGTCCTGTTGAATGCTACACACTCACACTCCAGCAACCGTATTCTTCTCTTAATAATCTGAGACAGAAAAAGTTAAGCAACTGCACTGAGTTCATTTCCTTTTTTCTAAGATTAGAATATGAAGTTTATGCCTGTAGTGTTACCTGTTCCGTTATTCAGATTCCAAATTAAAGTAAGGTAGTTATGTCTGGTGGCAATTATTTTTCCTTATGAATTTGATTTACTTTTTAATTAGACCAAATCTTGTCTAGGTAATGAGGCATTTTTATTTAATGTAGATATTTAATTATGTACATTATTGCTCATACCATGCAGGTAAAACTTCTTGAGGGTGTAAGTCCCTTCTTAATTAAAACAAAACAGTGAGGCCATATTTTGCTGATTTGTAAGTTAGATAGTCAGATCCTGTTTTTGCCTGGGCTGATCTGGGTGCCTTGCTGGGCTCTCTTTTACAGCCTTTATGTCTTTTCCAATCTAGCTTTCATAGGTGCAGTCTGCTTAAACAATTTTGGGTTTTAAAAGAATAATGAGAAGGTTGGACTTCTGACAGCCAGGCTGAAGATGCAGCCCCTAGAAATATCAGTAACATAGTTTCTGAGGCGGATACATAGGGATGTGAACAAGAGTATATCTTTTAATTTTTTGATAATTTGCTCAGCATTTTTGCTCAGAGCCGCAATATGGACTTCCTTCCTTCCTTCCTTCCTTCCTTCCCTCCCTCCCTCCCTCCCTCCCTCCCTCCTTCCCTCTTCCTTCCTTCCTTCCTTCCTTCCTTCCTTCCTTCCTTCCTTCCTTCCTTCCTTCCTTCCTTCCTTTCTCTCTTTCTCTTTCTTTCTTTCTTTCTTTCTTTCTTTCTTTCTNCTTTCTTTCTTTCTTTCTTTCTTTCTTTCTTTCTTTCTTTTCTTTTCTTTTCTTTTCTTTCTTTCTTTCTTTCTTTCCTTCTTTCTTTCAACGGAGTTTTGCTCTTGTTGCATGGGCTGGAGTGCAGTGGTGTGATCTCAGCTCACTGCAACCTCTGCCTCCAGAGTTCAAGCAATTCTCCTGCCTCAGCCTTCCCAAGAAGCTGGGATTATAGGCACATGCCACCACACCCAGCAAATATAATATTTTTAGTAGAAACAGGTTTCTCCATGTTGGTCAGGCTGGTCTCAAACTCCCGACCTCAGGGGATCCAACCGCCTCAGCCTCCTGAAGTGCTGGGAATACAGGCGTGAGCCATTGTGCCCAGCCACAGTCATTTTTATGAGATTTGCTTTCAACTTTCTTCAGACTCTCCAGTGATTTCTGGATTTGGTATTTTAGTGAAGGTACTCATTTAGAGAAATGAAAATCATCAGAGCCTAAAAGATTTTCAGAGTTTTCAGGGACTTAAGGATTATTTAATATATCCATCTCCTCTATTGATGGGGAAAATAAGTGCTAGAGGGAGACAGAGACAAAGCACAGAACAGTCAAGTCTGGCAAGCCAGAAGAAACCTAGGTCTCCCAGATTGAGTCTGATGTGCCTTATCTCCATGACGGTTTTCCTCAGGTCACCTTCAGAGGGTCCTAAGAAGGGAAATTTTATTGGTGCATGAAGTAAAAACAACACATAATCTAGTAATCAGGTATTTGCTTTATGATTTTCTGTGATCAGAAAATGCTTGCAGAAAATATGGCATGTGATGTGGATTTTTGTACAAATGTGTGGGGTTCATGTGAAATTTTGTTACCTATATGTGAGCCTGGTGTTGTTCTTTAACTCATTGAGGACTTGCATGTGTTTTATTGTGCCAGGAATAGGGAAGATACACGGGAAATACTGTATACTAAGTCCTTGGTTTTGTGAATCTACAGTCTGTGTGGCACATAAATATATGAAATGGTTATTATGCAGAACCAAAACTTGGCTCTGATCATTTCAACACAGTCCAACCTTTTAACGATGTTTTAAGTGCAGGATGGTCTATTTAGGAGGGTGAAAGTTTATTCAGGAAGTTGAAAGTTTATTCAGGAAGTTGAAAGTTGCAGTGCAGGCTGTGGGGACTACTATGGATTGTTTCTAGAAAGGTAGGAAGAGTATCATGCAAGAAGCAATGTTGATTAAAGAAACTGACAAAGTAGAAGGTAAATCTAAAGAACAATTAACTCTTAAAAATAACAATAACAAAATATAATAATTTCTAGACTAATTTCTAGACCCTTAAAAACACTGTGGAAAAACTTTAAGAAGTGAGTGGTTAGAGTAAAAGCCTTCTGTAGACTGTGTTTTATTGGAGAAGATAAGAGTTACTGGTAAACTTCAGATATTAAATCAAGTATACATGATGAAATTGAAGGTGACTCGGTGACCGATACGAATGTTCAGTATACAATTTTTTCAACATTGTGTCCTGTTTGGAATTTTTCATAATAGTTGGGAAAGAAATAAAGATAGCCTAAGAGAATAGACAGACTGTATATAGAAACAATGAAAGAAACCAGACTTTACAAGTTCTTTAATAAAATTTTACTTACTGGTCAAAACAAACAAGAAGAAATAATCTGTGTAGCTTTCAAGCCAGTGGGGGTAGGAGGGAAGAAATGGAGACAGCTTGACCATTAAAATAGGAGTTGTGCAGGGTGGCTTATGGAAACAAGGTGAAAAGAAGGTATGAATTAGATATGGTAATAAACACTTTTAAATACATTAGGCATCATACCAAATATAAGTAAATGAAATGCAGCAATTAATAAACAGAGATTCTCATTGAATGGAATTATTTTTAAAGTCCAGGTCTGAACTGTTTCTAAAAGTCACAGTTTAAGACGAAGAACAGAGAGAATAACAGAGAAAAGTTTAAATGCGTTGAAACTGATACCCCAGGAAATTCCTACTTAAATCAAAGCTGGACTAGGTACATTTGGTGTTACACAAAATAGACCCTGAGGCAAACAAAGCATAAGTCAAGATAGAGAAGATTATAAAGATAGAAGCACTAATTTATCAGGATACTAAATAATTGTGAACCTGCAAATGTGCTTAACATTGTATTAAATGGATATATAGGAAAAATAGACTACATTACAAAAACTTCACATGTACGATTTTAGTGAAGTAATTTAACATAGTTACCTCAGTGAATGATTAGTAGAACAAGATCAAAATAGAAGAAAGAAAATATTAAAAAGAAAGTAATGAAATAGAAGCCACAGAAAATCAATAAAACCAAAAGCTGGTTCTTTGAAAAACGAAATAAACCTTGGGTAAATTTGATCAAGGAAAACG
This sequence comes from Cebus imitator, assembly GCF_001604975.1. Taxonomy (NCBI): domain Eukaryota; kingdom Metazoa; phylum Chordata; class Mammalia; order Primates; family Cebidae; genus Cebus; species Cebus imitator. The sequence goes on from NW_016107665.1 coordinate 1,484,135, forward strand.
AAAGAAGGAAACAGCAAAATAAGGTAAAGAGAAGTTAAAAAGCAGTTGAGAATGTGATAAACTTGAAACCAAAAAATGGAAAATTTAGAAAAATGGGTAGTTAGAAAATTGGGATAAATCTATAATCTTGAAATAAACTGACTTATCAGTTTAAAATATACCAATCAAAAAACAACAAATTAACAGTAGGCCCAGGCTATTTCAGAAAATAAACAAAAAGGTAAAGCTCCTCATCTTCATTTGAAGCTAGCTGACTGTAATACCAAAATGAATACAGACATTAGAAAGCTTTTAAACTGAATATAGATGTCTTCCTCACAAATGTTATTAAAATATTATCTAAGTCCACCGTGACATATGTTCATGTGTCAGTGCAAGTTAGAACTAAATAGTATTTCTTTAAAGGATACAAAATTCATTTATTTAACAAATTTGTTGAGTGCCTTCTATGTGGTAGACAGTGGGCAATGGAGATACCGCAGTGAAAACCACAGTCCAACATTCTGCCCTCATGGAACCTAAATTCTAGTGCAGAGAGGCAGATGATAACTAATACGTAAGCAAAATACGTAATATATTGATGATGAATGCTAAGATAAAAAAGCAGAAAAAAGGAAGAGGGAGTGTGTGTATTTTAAGGGATTGAGAGGAAATTTGACATTTTAGAATGAATTGGCAGAAGACACATCTTAACAGTAGAAAATGTGTTTATATACTTTACCATGTTAGTTTTTTTTTTCTAAAAAAGACTATATGATTGTCTTAGTTACTGGAGAGAAAGAATTTGATAAAATGAAATAATCTTGATGACAAAAATTAAAACTGTATGGCATGCCAGAAATTCATGAAAACGTTCTTAGTCTACTAAAGGATGTCTATAACAAGTATCATAATTAATAGTTTAATATTTAATTTTCATGTCCAGAAGGATACCTGTTACCAGTGCTTCTTATCAACATGATACCAAATATCCTAATGAGTGCAATAAGGAAAGAAAAAGAGCTAAACCATATCAGGATTGGATAAACAAAACTGTCATCAGTTACAGGTGATAGTATTATCTACATAGATAATCAGTCAGTCTACAGAGAACCTTACCAGAATTACAAGACCTTTAAACATGGTTTCTTGGGNAAAAAAAAAAAAAAAAAAAAAAAAAAAAAAAAATCAACATGTAATAGCAAATAGTATTCTCATACAAATCATCAAAGAGGAAATGTAATTGTAAAAAGGGAGTTACCTTTTACAGTAGTAACAAAAAGTGTAATTTACCTAGGAAGACAGCTCAACATCTCACCAATAAAATGATAAAAGTCTGTTGCAGAGCATAAAAGGATGTCTGAGTAAGTGAAGTAGTTTGCTATGTTAATGGGTAGGAAGACTTGATATTAAGTAAAGCACTTCTACCCAAACTTAGATTTAGTTCAATTTCAATCACTTACATAATAATCAGAAAGCTTTTTCTCAATATGGACATCTCAATAAAGCTGTTAAAAATTAATATGAACTAATCAAAGCTCAAGAATGGTCAAGGCTAATTGAAGATATATGAAGGACTCATACAACTACCACAATTTTTTATAAAGGTAAAGTAATTAAAACGCTATATTATTGTCATAAGGCTATATAGCAATTCAAAAGTAATCTACGTTTATTAAAATTAAAATATCTTATTAGGCAAAGACATCACCAAGTTAAGAGGAAAACTCCAAACTGGAAAAAGGAATTTGCATATTTGCCATGAATATTCCAAGATCAGATTAATATCCAGAAGATATTAAAAAAGAAAAAAAAAATCTAAAAAAAAAAAGATCACCCAGGATATCAGTTGGCACTTTAAAGAGGAGGAAATGTAGTTGGCTTATAAAGACATGAAAAGATGTTTAAGTTAATAAGTGATTCAGAAAATGCAAAATCAAAAGGGTTAGAGCATTTCATGTCCCTCAGATGGGCATATATTTAAATGTGTGAAAACACCAAGGTCCTTATAGAGGAAACCAGCTATTTCAGAATATGACTCTGTATTTAAAAATATGTACACAAAGAAAGCAGGATGTATCATTGTTTATAGATATAAGGAATTATAGGAAGATATTAAAATATCTGTGGAAACTAACTTCAAAAAAGTGGCTACCTAATAAAGGATATGGGACTCCCGCTCATTCTATAATCTCTAGTAACAGAAGAGAAGTAGCAATCATGAAGTAAATATGGCAACATGCCAACATGTATTTCTCCTTGGCGGTAGGTGTATAAGTTTTAAGGCATATACTTTTCTATAATTTGAAATGTTTCACACTCAACTTTTTTTTTTTTTTTTTTTTTTAGACAGGGTCTCACTCTGTCACCCAGGCTGAAGTACAGTGGCACAATCTGGGGCTCAAGCAATCCCCTTGCCGTAGCCTCTCCAGTAGCTGAGACTTCAGGCATGCATCAACATGCCTGGCTAATTTTTGTGTGGGGGTTCCTGGTTTGATGCCCAAGCTTGTCTTGAACTCCTGGGTTCAAGCAATTCAGCCTCCCAAAGTGTTGGGATTACAGGGTTGAGACAGCACACCCGGCCCACTTAACATTTAAAAAAAAAAAAAGGTTACAGTAGTCTAGGCTTGAGGTGATAAAAGTTTATATTCATCAAAATTGGCTATTAACACGTGGCCAAGGCAAAAGTAATAGGCACCGGAGGCCAGACAGAAAGGTTCCATGACTCTGCATATTATGGGAAGAATATGGTCCAAAGGCTAAGGGTGGGCAGGCTTAGGAAACCTCTCTCATCCTTGACTACCACAGCCTCCTCTTCCTGTTTGGGAATTCCTTGGAAGTATTTTACCATTTTACCGAGAAAACAAAGCAGTCCAGGGCATGAATCTTTGTTGAGAAAGAATTCACAGTGGACTTGGAAATTTTCCCCCACAAACTCAAGATAATTCTACTGTCAACAAGCAAAGCTTTTGACCCAGTAGGAGGCCTTAAGCCAGTTTTTCACTTGGTCTCTGTTCAAACCCATATTCCTCCTTTGGAGTTGGTCATCTGTGTTCTTTTGTCGGAATAATTTGGCCATTGATTCTGTTTTCAAACCAGAAAGCTGGCATTTCAACTTTTGTTTTCATCAGCTCCCTTACGTTGTAATCTTCACAACCATCCTCCCACTAAGTTAAAAGTAAAATGCAGTAAAAAGCCACTTGCATACTTTTAGCACTATGGTTTTCTCCCTGTGAGCTTCTCTCTTGTGTTTCTGACAGCCCAGAGCTCTCCTATCCTTTCCGTTTTGGGAGGTAGTGACCATTCAATAGTGTCTGTATTGTTTTAGCCAAGCAGTCTTCTGAGGTTGGTGCTTATCTTCCCAACTACTTTCAAACTCCAGAACTTTTGAACCAGGAACCACTGAAGGTATCCAGCCCTGAGCTGTCCCTGAGTTCCAGGGTGGTGGTGTGTCCTTACATTAAAGGACATTTGGATTGGTTCAGGATCACAGAACTGCTGTGTGACCAAGATAGGTCTTCAAAGCCAGTTCCTATGTTTCTACCATGCTGATGTGGTTTGAATGTGTTTTCTCCAAAATTTGGGTGTTGCCAGTGTGATAGTGTTAAGAGGTGGGGCCTTCAAGGCATGATTAGGTCAGGAGGGCTTTCCCTCATGAATGGAATTAAGGCCCTTAGAAAAGAGGCTTCATGCAGCATTCAGCTAACTTGCTCTTCTGCTTCTTTGCCTTGTGAGGACATAGCCTTTCTCCCCTCCCCAGAGGATGCCATCCTTACCAGACAGATGAACCTGTCAGTGCCTTTACCTTGGACTTCCCAGCCTCCAGAACTGTGCAGAAATAAATTTCTGTTCTTCATAATTGAATTATGAATTATAGAATTAAATATAATTGAATATAATTAAAAGACTGGTCATTACCCAGTCTGTGGTATTCCTTTGCAGCAGCACAAACCAACTAACAAGCTGTTTTCACTTTCCACTTTTTCTGGTTTTCTTTTTTTGAGATGGAGTCTTGCTCTGTCAGCCAGGCTGGAGTGCAGTGATGTGATCTCAGCTCACTGCAACCTCCACCTCCCGGGTCAAGTGATTCTCTTGTCTCAACCTCCCGAGTAGCTGAGACTACAGGTGTGTGCTACCATGCCTGGCTAATTTTTGTATTTTTAGGAGAGATGGGGTTTCAACATTTTGACCAGGCTGGTCTTGAACTCCTGACCTTGTGATCTACCCATCTTGGCCTCCCAAAGTGCTGGAATTACAGGCATGAGCCACAGCACCCGGCCTTACTTTCCACCTTTTTTTTTGCCACTCTAAGCATTTCCCAGCTCACTCAGTGCTTCCTCCCACCTGTATTATCACCTCACTTCACCAGAACTCATTCTCGGTTGCAGACATTTTGACATTTGAGTCTGAATTCAAATCCAAGCGTGTCTGAATCTGTAATTTGAGCTTTCAGCCTACTGTGTCAGTGGTTCTCCAACTTGAGTCTGATTGGAATTATCTGAAGGGCTTGTTAAAAGATGCCTGGCCTCACCCCCAGAGCCTCTTATCCAGCAGGTATGGGGTGAAGCCTGAACACTGGCATTTCTATCACATTCCCAGGTGCTGCTGATGGTTCTGGTCCTGGGGCCACACTCTGAGAACCTTATGTGATACTAAAATTGACATGTTGTTAATCATTTGGTGACTCAACATCAAGGTTGGAGGCAGGATCCTGGGTGTTCCACCATCCTCTGGGTGATGCTGTCCCTCTTGTACCTCCATTATCCCTCCCCTCCATTCCTCCACCCTGTGCTGGGTGGACAATCTACTACTTTGTATGTTCATTTGGATTCCCTCAGCTCTCACAAATGAGGCGACATCCCTTGTTTTCAGTTTGTATGAGCGATAACACTCAGGTTGGAAGCCTCTGCTTTTCAAGTGGTAAAAACCAACTTACAGACAGGGTGACTTTCCTGTAGTCATGCGTGACTTGATGGCAGCCCTGGGACAGATAAGAGGCAGTTCATGTTTCCCCCAAATCATAGCTGTCTCCTGTGTACTTGTAACTTATGGCCAGACTGGGAAACATCTTTGTAACTTCTCTTTTGGAATTACTTGTAGAGGCAGCTTAAATTTTATATAAGAAAATGAGTTTTGATTATATACATACACAGTGAAATAATATTTAGCCTTAAAAATGGAGATACTGCCATTTGTGACAACATAGATAAACCTAGAGTACATTATTACGTCCTCTGAGTGAAATAAGCCACACTTAGAATATACTGTGTGATCTCACTCATGTGGAACCTTATAACAAAGAACTCAAATACATAGAAACAGTAGAAAAGCGGTTTCTGAGGGTGGGGAAATGGGGAGATAGTGGTCAAAGGGTACAGAGGCTCAGTTACGTAGGATAAATAAGTCTGGAGGCCTCATGTTCCTTGTGTACAGTTGATAGTATTTTATGCTGGAAATTAAAAAAAGTAAATTTTAGGTACTTTTATCACACACATAAAAACTGTGAGATGATGGGTATGTTAATTTGCTTGACTGTAGTAATTCTTTCACTATGTATATTGTATGAAAACGTCACGTTGTATACTTTAAATATATACATTAAATAACAAAATTGCAAGTCATCCTTCAAAAAGTAGAAAATGAGGTTTTGGTGACATCTGTATTTGAGTTCAGATCCTGCTCCCCCAGATGTGTTAAATTCCCTTCCCTGATTCCACCGGCTTCTGTGTGTTGGTGGCCACCACCTGGTCTTCATTGTCATAATCTGATTGTTATTTTATTCCACAGGGACTGAAATACTGGTCATGTGGGATATTGTTTGACTAAAGGCTAACTTGGAGGGGTCACAGTGTGTAGTGGCCCAGAGCATGGTCCCTGGTGCCCACGGATGAGACAGCATGTGGGCTGTGACCTTGGGCACCTTAGCCTCGCTAAGTTCAGAGTCTGTGTGTAGAATGGGGTCTTTGCTTCCTACTGGCTTTTGTCAGAACTCAGTTAATCTGCTAGTGTTTGTAAAGCACCTGAAACAGGTGTGTTGGCCTTCAGTAAATGGCAGCTCTTTTAATAGTAGAAACTCTCTCTCCACCTGGTTTGGACTTTGGTTAGAGAGTCCAAAAAGTTGTTTAAAATGTAGAATCATAACAAGTGACATCTACCCCTTGAAACCCTTTATTCTAACATTGAACTTACACATTTGTTGCTAGTGTTTTGATGTAGGGCCAAGGTTTTTCCTTGTGTAACTTTCCTGTTGGGATTTCCACAGTGGCTTGCATGAATTATGCATAATGTATTATCTGTCAGGGAATTTAAAGACAACCATGAAGCATTCTGAGGACAGAATATCTTTAGAGTTCCATGATTTTTTTTTCTTTTCAGTATTTTACAGTTGTCTCATCTCTGTCATTTAATACATTTTATAACTTTTTTTTTTCTTTGAGACACAGTCTGTCACCCAGGCTGGAGTGCGGTGGTGCAATCTCAGTTCACTGCAACCTCCGCCTCCTGGGTTCAAGCAATTCTCCTGCCTCAGCCTCCCGAGTAGCTGGCATTACAGGCACCTGCCACCACCCCCGGCTAAATTTTGTATTTTCATTAGAGACGGAGTTTCATCATATTGGCCAGGCTGGTCTTGAACTCCTGAACTTGCGATCCACCTGCCTCAGCCTCCCAAATTGCTGGGATTACAGGCGTGAGCCACCACGCCTGGCCAATTATTACCTTTAGGAAGAATGCAATAGCTCAATTTTTATACTATTTCTGCAGCTTATGAGCTATGTTATTATATCACATAATTATGTGCTGTCCAGCCAGCTGCAACAAATTGAAGAACAAATACAGCAGACTTGACCAGAGCAGAAGTCAGGGTTTGTGAGAGGAGTTTGTTGGCTGCAAACTTTGAACCTCTCATGGATCTTAGAGAGTCTACTAGAGATTCATGTACTAACTTTACTGGAATAGAGAATCTGAATTATGACTGCATTCAGAAAGGGCCATGTTTAAAAGGCTGGCAGTCAGGTTTGGTGGAGAAGTGAGTTCTCAATACACAGTTTGTAGACGGCTGCCCTTTGAAGGTGAGAACATTTAAGGAGAGAAGGGGAAGGATTTTGCTTGGCTAGAACTTGCTTAATTAGGGAACTTTCCAATCAGGTATGACAATCTGACCCATTTTTTTCTCCGACAAGCCTGACAGATTGCACTTGTATACATGTCCCAGATGTTAGGAGCCTTCCAGACTCAGGTTTGGTAATCAAAACAACAACTGAGCCGGAACTACTGCACTGCTGGCTGGCAGGCCTTAATGACACCCTGCCTGCTCCCTCCCGCTTTGTGCTGACATGGCACACACGGCCGATTTACTGGGGAAAATGCCTGCCACACGCATGCACACACTCTTCATATCTCAAAATGGTTTTTAAACTCCCTACAAACCGATTCTTGAGACCTCAGAGCTAACACCTCCAGTGCACATTCTGATGTTGTTTTCAGTAACGCCTGAAGACTGCACAGGAGGCAGATTCAGCTGGGCTGGTTTGGCGGAGTGTGAATGGAGGGAGGTTGCTGCAGCACAGGATTTTCTTGCCATAGATGGTCAGCACGTTCCACCCCTGCTGGGCCCCTGGACACCACCATCTGGTATTCTTCTAGTGACAATCATTGCTCTGAGAGAATTTGACATGGAGCCCTTTTTGGGTGCTTTTGGTAACCTTAACCAGGGTGTTGCTGATGGAGGAGCCATTGTCTAGAGGCTGGCAGCAGTGGTCCTCTCATGATGCCACTTCCTTTAAATGGGCCCCTGGAGAAAGCATGAAGCAGCTGTGTGTTCATGTGGACCCTCTCTTGTTCTGGGAGGTCAGAGGCTCTCTGCTACTTACCAACAAGTCCTGTGCGTTCAGCTAAGCCTTCACCTCTCTGAAACTCAGCTTCCTCTTTTCTGATGTTGGCGTCTTCTAACTGTCTCTGAATCATTCATTTTTGCCCATGAAGTTGCTTAATGATAATCTTAATGTCTAAACTGCTGCAGAGTAGATATTTCTTAGATCCCTTCTGCTGATGAACTTGGAATCTTCTCTTTTATTAGTGAAATCATACACTCTTTTCTTTTGTCACTGGCTTATTTTCCTTAGCACAATGTTTCCATGCTGTAGCATGTTTCAGTACTTCCTTCCTTTAGATCCAGATGATTTTCCTTTGTATGGAGAAACCACATTTTATCCATTAGTTGATGGACTTTTGAGTTATTGTCATCTTTTGGCTATCATTAATAATGCTTCTGTGAACATTTATGTTCAAGTTTTTGTGTGGAAGTGTTTTCATTTTTTTCTGGGCATATATCAAGGAGTAGAATTGCTGTGTAATGTTTTAAGGAACTGCCAAACTTTTTTTTACAGCAGCCGTACCATTTTACATTCCTGGCAGCGGTGTGTGAGGGTCCCAGTTTCTCTGTGCCTTTGCCAACACCTGCTGTTGTCCATCTTTTTTATTGTGGCCATCCTAGTGGGTGTGTAGTAGTATCACATTGAGGTTTTTCTTTGCATTTCCCTCGTGGCTAATAATGTTGAACATACTTTCATGTGCTTATTGGCCATTTGTATCTCTTCTTTGGAAAAATGTCTGCTCTTGTCCTCTGCCCGTTTTTAATTGGGTATTTGTCTTTTCATTATTCAGTTACAAGTTTTTTTAATATATTCTGCTTATATTATAATTTCCTCATATATAATTTGCAAATATTTTCCTCCATTCTATGGATTGTATTTTCACTTTCTTGATGGTGGTATTTGCAATTTAAAAGCTCATAATTTTGAAATAGTGCAGTTTATGTTTTTCTTTTACCACTTGTGCTTTTGGTATTGCATCTAAAGACTTTTTGCTTTAATCAAGGTCATAAAGATTGACTCCTGGATTTTCTTCTGAGTTTTATAGCTTTAGCTATGACATTTATGTCTGTCATGGGAGGTAGGGGCTCCTGTTTCTTTTACATGTGACCATCCTGTTGTCCCAGCACCACTTGTTAACAAAAGTATTCTTTCTTCACTGAATTGTCTTGGAACCCTTGTTGAAAGTCAGTTGACCATAAAGGTGAGGGTTAATTTCTGGACTCTCAGTTCTGTTCTGTTGACCTATGTAACTGTTCTTACATAATCACTGCACTGTCTTGGTTACTATAGCTTTGTAGTAAATATATTTCTTATATCTTTCTAAATTTATTATGCCCTCCTTTTCACCACTACTACCAAACTATTTATTTTTGAAGAAACTAAGTTATTTTTGTAGAATTTCTTGTGTTTGGGTTTGGCTAATTGTATCCTGAAGGTTATCATTGAACATGTTTCTCGATTCCTCTTTTTGTAACTGGTATTTAGATCTAGGGGCTCAATTAAATTCAGTTTCAATTATGTTTTTACTTATTCTTTATTGACAAGAATACTTCCTAGGTGGTGCTGTATACTTCCTTTTGTATCAGTCGGGAGGCATATCATATTAAAATTGACTATTGGGTTTAGATGTTATCAGACCAATCCATCTATTATAAAGTTGCTGATCAACTTATTTTTTGGTCTTGTAGTCATTGAAATTTGCTTTAATCTGTCAGTTATTTCATTAAAAGTTAAAAAATAATGATTTTGGACTTTTGTTATTTTTTCTACATTTATTAACTGTGATTCTTGCCCTTATTAACATATAGAAACATCAGAATAAATACTTGTTTCTTTCCCTTCATTTACAGTTTTCAATATGAGTTGGGACCTTAGCAATCTCTTAAGGTGACCAATGATTTTTTTAAAAAAGTCTTTGTGGATATTAAGTATCTGTGCTTTAACTTGCTGCAGTCATCCTTTTTCTGAGCCTCAAATTGTCCCATCACTTGGTATTAATTATATAATGTCTGGGATTTGCTTCATAATAATCTGGGGGAGGTCAGTGGGATGGGGAAATAGATGAGTCATGATTGAGTTGATAATTGTTGAAGCTGGATGGATGAGTTTATTATTTTGTTCTCTCTTTTTCAATATAAAGTTTTAAATCATCCAATTTTTGGCTAATGGGAATTCATTGATGTTGAGAACCAGCCCAGCCCCGTACATGGGTGCCCTTAGTCCCAGCGGTGATGAGAGATTGAGAAAAGGAAAATAAAGATAGAGACACAAGAGTACAATTTACAGCATGGGTCTGGGGACCAGTGGCAAGCTTGGGAACTGCATTGGCCCTGGGCTTTTGGCTCCAAACACATCCTACTTATATATAATGTGATACCCTAATTGTAGTGTGTGTGTGTGTGTGTGTGTGTGTGTGTGTATGTACACGAGGGAAAGTGGATGCTAATTTTAAATATTAACATTTTTACCAACAAGTCTACTATGGTTTATTTTGTCCATAATATCCTATAAGGAATGTATAGTCAAAAGACTATTTTGCAAAGTTACTTGAAATAATTATTCTCCCTGTAGTTAACACTGTCAACTTAGTATACTGTTTTAGTTTGCTTTAGATTTTCTAGGTGTTGCTTTTTTTTGTAATTTCATGTGATTCTAAAATGAAAACTATAATACAAGAAATAGAGTTTAACTTTTATTCTTGTTCCCTTCTCCTTGTTTTTCCCCTCTTCCATGGAGAGCCATTTTTATTAATACTAGGTTTATCTTTGTTTTATTTTTTAAAAAATATGTAGACAATAGAAAATAGTGTTTTTAAAATAAAAACTATTTCTTTCCTTTCTTTCAAAGGGTAGCATACTATATACTCTTGTGCTCCTTTTTTTTTTTTTTTTCCACTTTACAGTAGATCCTGGAAATTCTTTCTTCTTTAAATATGTTAGTTTGACCTTTTCTATCATACTAGTTTTATGTCTGTGCCCTTATTCAAGTGCATCGTAGGATCTAGCAGTCTGTTATTAATTACTCCATAAAATATTGGGGGACATAGTGAGTTAACTGTGAGCTTTATCAAACATTGGCTTTGCTTCTCATCATAGAACATGATAAATGCCTTTCCTTTTTAAATGTCTCTCTCTCTTAGTCTAAAGGAATTCCTGCCCAAAGAATACATCAAGCAGAGAGGAGCTGAAAAGAGGATCTTTCAGGTATTGGAAATGTACAGAGCTTTATTATTCTCCTCACTCCCATTCTCATTTATTAGTATGAGGGGGCCTCTGCGCATGATAGTTTTATACCTTGTGCCTGTACTCTCATATGATAAATGATTAGCGACTCGAGTAAAGAAGCTGACAGTTCTACTTTGAGCAGATTTATTATCTTAATCCATATTTTCTTGCTAAAGGTTACCTAGCCCTTCTGAGAAAAATGTGCATCTATTTAATTTCAAAGGCATTATCTTGGTAACATTGAAACAAGGTTATAGACCGTTAACATGCACTGAGGAAGGAGTTACAAGTAGCCTCTTTGTCCTGAGATTTGTTTTTTGAAGCTGGCATTTGGAAACTAGTGCCTTTTAAAAATCCAGGATTATTCTAAAAGTCAGAGACTTGGTCGGGCGCAGTGGCCCACACCTGTAATCCCAGCTCTTTGGGAGGCTGAGGCGGGTGGATCACAAGGTCAGGAGATCGAGACCATCCTGGCCAATATGGTGAAACCCTATTGTGAAACCTGTCTTTACTAAAAGTACAAAAATTAGCTGGGTGTGGTGGTGCATGCCTGTACTCCCAACTACTCTGGAGGCTGAGGCAGGAGAATTGCTTGAACACGGGAGGCGGAGGTTGCGTGAGCCGAGATTGCACCACTGAACTCCAGCCTGGCGACAGAGCGAGACTCCGTCTCAAAAATAAAACAAAAGTAAGTCAGAGACTTTTCTAGTCTACGCAGCCAGTAAGAAAAGCCCTAACATCAACTTTGCCATGAGACACTCTAAGGAATCCAAGATACCAAAGTCTTCTTTGATCCTGAAATGTAAATATAAATTAAAATACAAATTTCATGTGTATAAAGCATACTTTTCCCCAGTATTGTTTCTGAGTAGTATCGTGTACAAGCATGTCGTATTCTTTGGAAAATGATACCGTTTTGTTGTTGTTGTTGTTGTTGTTTTAAATTGAGGCAGAGCCAGGATGGAGTGCAATAGGGCAATCTTGGCTCACTGCAACCCTTGCCCCTCTCCCCTGCATCCCTCAGGTTCAAGTGATTCTCGTGTCTCAGCCTACCAAGTAGCTGGATTACAGGCACATGCCACCACACCTGGATGATTTCCGTATTTTCACTAGAGATGGGGTTTTGCCATGTTGGCCAGGCTAGTGTCGAACTCCTGATCTCACATGATCTGCCCGCCTTGGCCTCCCAAAATGTTGGCATTATAGGTATGAGCCATCACAACTGGCCAGTACATTTTAGATGGTTGTTAGAATGATGCATCACTTGAGAAGAACATTTTTCTTGGTATCATTTAACCTCTTGGCTCTGAACCATTTGGGACATGAAGTCCTTTGCAAATGTGATTTAGTTATGGACCCTGATCCCACCACACTGCATGTGTGCATGAATTGTCACATTTAGTTGTAAAGTAATGTAGGCTGCTTGGCCTTAAACTCTGGTCTGAAATCCCCGTGTTAGAACCTTCTGTGTGCTTTGATCCTTGGTCAGCAGTTGCCTGTATCATGGAGGGGTCTCAGACACAGATAGACACAAACATCACTTAATGATCATTCCTAGCCACTGTGTCCACTGCGTGTAGTAACTACCTCTCTCCAGGTCCACCTGCTGGCAGAGATGCAATAACTGGTCCCTGGCTACTGTCACTTTTGCAGGAGCATAAGAACTGTGGAGAGATGAATGAGATAGAAGCCAAAGTCAAGTACGTGAAACTTGCACGGTCCCTCCGCACATATGGCGTGTCCTTCTTCCTGGTGAAGGTGAGTTGGGCAGAATGGAGAGAGTGTTCGCCTCAGCCACGTCTTTTTTTCCTTTGTTCAAGCATTTGCTGTTAAGCCTGTTTTGACCTGCTCACCCCCAGCATTTGGAGGTGGAACATCTGTCTAGTGCTGACCTGCGTTTAGCTGCAGCACAGGCTTCAGGGATATGACCTGTGGGCTGTGAGTGAGCCCGGCTGTCCAGGAGCCTCTGGGCAGCTGGGCCTTGGCTCGGATCACTGTCAGGGGCAAAGTCCCTGAAGGAGTGGGTTCACTTTTACTTCATACTCCTTTCCTGACAATGTTTCATTTAGGGCTGTCAAGAGTCCTGTGGACTAAGTGAAGGCTATTCACCAGTGCAGACCAAATTGAATTCATGGGGTAAATGTGGTCCTTAATTTGTATACTTTAAAATAGGACTTTGGATTTTATGGCCTTCAGATGTGTTTTCATGGGAATTGTCTCTCTTCCTACTGGAGGAAAAGAGGTGTGTCTTTGAAATTGCACCTGTGAGCAAGCCCAGGTTGGCCCTTGATGGGTTCCATCTTCACTTGACTGACAAACCTCTGGTTATCTTTGTTACCGCTTTGCTTTTCCTGACATCAGGAAAATGATACTCTTTTTAGTTGTCTTAACTATTAGGTTTCACTGATTTCTACTTGTTTTGCTTTGACCCCTTTGGCCTCTTGCCTGGGGCCGTGGAGAAAGCTCTAACTTATAGTGAGTCTTCTTGTGTTGCTTTCAGCAAATGGGAGCAAACCAGTCGTGTTGCTTCCAGGAGCTGAAGTTGGAAAGATAGAACTGACCAGACTAAGAAGGTGTCTTTCCCCACAGCCAAAGAGAACTGCAAAAGAAGAAGTTATATTTGTCCTTTAAGATGTTTTTCTTGACTCTTCTTCTCATTGGAGCAAGCTGCCTTATTTGGGGAGAGAAGATATCAAGATGTTATATGCCAGAAAGACATATGCTGCATGCTTATTATTAATACATCAACAAAACTAGCTTACAGTTTTACACCCAAAATCGCTAGGCCTTTGCAATGAAGAAAGTATATGTCAGTCACCTTGGTTTTTTTTTGTTTTTTGTTTTAAATATTAATCACCTGGGTGCAGGTGGGCTAAAGCCGAAAAGGGCGTTAGCCGAGTCACCTTGTTTTTAAGAAAAGTAATTGAGAGGTCGAATTTTTTTTTTACATTTAGTGGCATTTTAAAGTATCAGTGAATTTTTGAATGGCACTGATGCCATCTAGGTAACAATGACTGCACTTAACCAATATTAATAATAACAGTAATAATGTTCAGTAAATAGCCCTCCATCAAGCTTATCTCATTCAAACCTATCAGCAACCCAGGGACAGAACTACTACTATTATCTCCCTCCTTTTTTTGGAGAGAGTCTTGCTTTGTCACCCAGGTTGGAGTGCAGCGGCATGATTTTGGTTCACTGCAACCTGCGTCTCCCTGGTTCAGGCAGTTCTCCTGCCTTAGCCTCCCAAGTTGCTGGGACTGCAAGTGCATGCTACCATGCCTGGCTAATTTTTATATTTTAGTAGAGACAGGGTTTCACTGTGTTGCCCAGGCTGGTGTTGAACTCCTGAGCTCAGGCAGTCTTCCCATCTCAGCCTCCCAAAGTGCTAGGGTTACAAGTGTGAGCCACTGTTGTCTTCTTTGTATAAGTGAGAACACAGAGGCCCAGCTAGATCCAGTGATTCAGTTGGGGCCATAAGGCTAGTAACTGAAGAAGCCAGGACTTGAATTCAGGTTTCCCTGATTCACAGATGGTGTTCCCAGCCTCTAGCTGTACTGCCTTAGCTGTCGTGACCCCATTTGAGAGGTAGTCACCTGCTTCCACTGCTCTAGCTTCCCATCTGTGCCTTGAACACATGGGGAGATCTGCTCATTTTAGAAGGCGCACTTTTCATTCATTATTGTGAAGGGCATCCAGTAGTAGATGAGCTCCAATGCCTTGCAGGGACAAAGATTAAACAAATTTTCATCGTGTCCACTGGTAATGGCATCAATTTCCATTTATTTTCCTGAGTTTCTCTGTAGTCCTTTTGGTACGAAATTCATCTCTTACACTCACATCATCTTCCATTAATACCATCAGGCTTCACACACAGTTGGTTTCAGTGATGTGCTAAAAAAAAAAAAAAAAAAAAACTGTTGTGCCTCTTGCATGTAGGTCAGTAAATTCAGGATAATAAAGAACATACAGAAAACTATAATTAGAAAGGAAGAGAAATTGAATATCAAATTGTAGGAAAAATAATTTGTTCTCCAAAGACAATTTAGAGCTAAGAAAAATTGGTCCATGGTCACTAGGATAATTTGAGAGAGAGCAAAGATCTGGTTATAGCAGGGTCTTGCAGATTTGATTAAACCAAATCTCTTTTTGCAAAATTATTTAAGGCAAAAAAAGAGCATGAGAGATTTTTTTCCTTTCTTCCTTCCTCCTTTCTTTCCTTTTCCATTTCCTTTTCCTCTCTGTCCTTCCTTCCCTTCTTTCTCTATATTTTTTTAAAATTACAACTCTTTGAAGAGAAGAGAGGATTAAGAAAGTAGGCAGCACTTGCAACTTCTTTTTTTTTTTAGACAGAGTTCTGCTATTGTTGCCCAGGCTGGAGTGCAATGGTGCGATCTTGGCTCACTGCAACCTCCACCTCCCAGGTCCAAGTGATTCGCCTGCCCCAACCTCCCAAGTAGCTGAGATTACAGGCATGTGCCAACCATGCCTGGCTAATTTTGTACTTTTAGTAGAGATGGGGTTTCTCCATGTTGGTCAGGCTGGTCTCGAACTCCCAACCTCAGGTGGTCCACCCGCCTCAGCCTCCCAAAGTGCTGGGATTAGTAAGCATGAGCTACTGAGCCCAACCAAGCAATTGCAACTTCTATATACATAGTAGATATTAAAATTTTTATTAATGTCACTTTCTACAGTGTTAATAGCATATTGCTTACTTTAGTGTTTTGCTCAATTGTTTTTGATATAATTTACTTGACCATAGTTTGCCTTATTTTAAAAATGGTATAACTAAAGAATTCAGGAATGAGTCAATATTAAGAATTAATGAGCCTTCTAATCAGATCAAGACTTTAAATAAGAAGGTATCATATGACTTTTATATAAAGTCACTAAGGTGTTTGATAAAACAACATCTTCTCATTAAAAATTCTTTAAAATGCTGGAATATAAGTATACTTGCTCACCATGATAGAGGATCATCAGTATCAAACCTCTCATTAGTATCATACTTAGTAGAAGTGCTAGAGAGAAATCTGTAACAGGCTGTACATGGTGGCTCATGCTTGTAATCTCCCAGCACATTGGGAGGCCAAGGCAGGCAGATCACTTGAGGTCAGGAGTTCGAGACCAGCCTGGCCAACATGGTAAAACCCTGTCTCTACTAAAAATAGAAAAATTAGCTGGGTATGGTGGCACACCTGTAATTTCAGCTACTCTGGAGGCTGAGGCAGGAGAATTGTTTGAACCTGGGATGTGGAGGTTGCAGTAAGCCAAGATTGCACCGCTGTACTCCTACCTGGGTGATAGAGCGAGACTCTGTCTCAGTGGAGGGAGGAAGGGAGGGAAGGAAGGAAGAAAGAAAGGAGGGAAGGAGGGAAGGAGAGGGGAGG
>NW_016107665.1:1500672-1578255 GCF_001604975.1 Cebus imitator
GGGAGGGAGGGAAGGAAGGAAATCTGTAAGAATTGGAATCAGAATAAATGTGCCCACCATCATGAAGGAAGGAAGGGAGGGGGGAGGGGGGAGGGGGGAAGGGGGAGGGAAGGAGGGATTCCAAAACATTGTTTTGGAAGTTCTAGGAAATACAGTAAGATTAAAAAATTGGGCAGGGGGGTGGTACAGGAATCATTGCTTTAGCAAATGAAGGAACAAAATTACTATGACTTATAGCCATGATTATTTATCCTATAACAAGATATACCAAGTCATTTTTTTTTACTTTCTACTTTGAAATTATTACAGATTCACAGGAAACTGTAAAACTAACACAGAATCAAAAAGATAGTAACAAGTGCTGGTAAGGATATGGAAAAATTGGAACCCCTGTAACCTGCTGGTGGGAATGTGAAATGGTGCAGTCACTTTGGAAAACAGTCTGTCAGTTCCTCAGTTGATTAAACATAGAAATACCATATAACCCAGCAATCCCACTCCTAGGAATATAGACCAAAGAAAATTGAAAGTGTTTATCCACATAAACCTTACACATGTGTGTTCACAGCAGTGTTAGCCAAAAGTTAACAACACAAATCATCAACTGATTAATGGATAGACAATTTATGGTTTATCCATACAATGCAGCATCAGCCATAAAAAGGAATGAAATACTGATATATGCTCCAACACGGATAAACATTGTAAATGTTAAGCTAAGTGAAAGAAGCCAGTCACAAAAGACCACATACTATGTGATCCCTTTATGTGAAGTGCCCAGAAGAGGCAAATCTATAGAGACAAGAATGGAGGTTAGTGGTTGCTTAAGAGTAGTCTGGTGAGGGAGATAGGGGAATGATGAAGATAGGGGAATGCTGAAGGGTGCAGGGTTCTTTCTGATGTGGTGAAAATGTTCTAAAACTGACTGTGGTTTTAAAAATAACAATAATGGCTGCGGTGGCTACGCCTGTAATCCCAGTACTTTGGGAGGCCAAGGCAGGCGGATCACGAGGTCAGGAGTTCAAGACCAGCCTGGCCAGCGTGGTGAAACCCCATCTCTACTAAAAATACAAAAAATTAACCAGGCATGGTGGCACACGCCTATAGTCCCAGCTACTCTGGAGGCTGAGGCAGGAGAATTGCTTGAACCCAGCAGGTAGAGGTTGCAGTGAGCCCAGATTGCGCCACTGCACTTCAGTTTGGGCAACAGAGTGAGACTCCGTCTCAAAAAACAAAAAAAAAAAAAAAAAAAAAAAAAAAAAAAAAAAAAAAAAAAAAAACCAAGAATACAGAAAGGTTGTATGTGCCCTTCATCAGATTTCCTCCAATGGTACAGTAACATAGCCAGGAAAATGATATGGGTACAATCCACAGATCTTATTCAGAGTTCATTTATGTGTGTTTACTTCTATGCAAGTTTATTATATTTATAGATTTGTGTAACCCCTACCCTAATCAAGTTACTCCAGCACCATTTGTTGAAAGTGCTATTTTTCCTCCAGTGAATTACTTTTGCATCACTGTCAAAATTTAGTTCAGCACATCTGTATGGGAACATTTCTGGGTTCTCTATTTTGTTCTTATTCAAATATGCATCCCTCTTCTAATCACACTGTCGTGATCAACTTTGGCTATAAAGTAAGCTGTAACATCAGGTAAAGTGATTACCTTAAATTTTTTCTTCTTTTTCAAAATTGTTTTAGCCATTTTAGGTTTTTTCCTTTTCATATATACTTCCAAACAAACTTATCTGTGTCTACAAAAAGCCTTGCTCTGATTTTGATAGTAATTGCATTAAATTTATAGATCAGTTTGGAGATAATTGAAATTTTTACTGTGTTAAGTCTTTTAACTGATAAACATGGTATAGAGAGCCTCCTTGATTGCTTTCAACATTTTATAATTTTCAGCATATGGATCCTGTACATGTTATAACAATATGTACACAATCATTTTAATTTTTAGGTTGATTGTTACATTGATTAAATTGGCATAGGAAAAGACATATGTCAACCATATGAAATAAGCCCTTAGAGTAGGTATGTAAAAATTAGTGAAACCATTTAGAGTATGTGATGAAAAGAGATCACATGCAGAATAGCACCAAAAAAAAAAAAACATGCCTAAGGAATTTTTTTTTTAATTTCAGTTGCTTTTGGGGTACAAGTGGTTTACATGGATGAATTATACAGCAGTGAATCCTAAGATTTCAGTGCTCCCGTCACCCAAGTAGTGTGCATTACGCCTAATGTGTAGTTTTTTATCTATAGCCCCACTCCCACCCTTTCCCTTCTGAGTCTCTAAAGTTCATTATACCACTCTGTATGCCTTTGTGTACTCATAGCTTAACTCCCATTGGGTGAGAGCATATGCGTTCTGGTTTCCCACTGCTGTGTTATTCACTTAGAATAATGGCCTCCAGCTCCATCCAAGGTGTTGCAAAAGACATTTAGTTATTTTTCGTGGCTGGGTAGTATTCCAGGGTATATATGTGCCACATTTTCTCTATCCACTCATTAGTTGATGATCACTTAAGTTGGGTCCACATCTTTGCAGTTGTGAACTGTGGTGCTATAAACATACGTGTGCAAGTATGTTTTTCATATAATGTCTTCTTTTCCTTTGAGTAGATACCCAGTAGTGGGATTGCTGGATCGAATGGTAGATCTACTTTTAGCTTTTTAAGGAATCTCCATACTGTTTTCCATAGAGGTTGTACTAATTGGGGTAATACATTTTTTAAAAGACATCAGTAACAGATTTCTTATGCCCCAAACTGAACATTGCATTAAATTGTGAAGGAATTATGCTAATGAAAGCATAATTTAGGTAGTAAATTAAAAGTGGATAATTCCTGCTTCCCATTCACTACTTTTTTAGGTTTCTTTTAGAAACTCTAAGTAAATGAAATTATAATTAGTAATAATAATGAACACACTTACTCATACCACACATCCTTGAAATCAGTCATAGATATTTTGAGAGGCCTGGTTTGATGTACTTAGAGCTGCTTACCATCATATTTTCTTCTATGTCTATGAACATTTTGTCCTAGCAGTCAGTATTAAACTTTATGTTATTGTAACAGAAAGTGCCGGCCTGTTGGAGTTGGGAAAATTGGCCTAGAATCCAAGATGGTAATTATACCTGTGTGAGAAATAGTAGAAACTTATGAGACCTTAGGGAACATACTTAAACTCTAAATCTCAGTTTATTCATCTGAGTTTCTTCATTTTAAAACAGAAATAATTCCTTATAGAGCTCTAATGACAAGTAAGTGAGCTAGTGTATGTAAACAAGTGTGGTGACTGGAAAGTAAGGATATTTGATTGATTTAATTTATTCTTTTTTTTTATAGACAAGATCTTACTCTGTCACCCAGTCTGGAATGTAGTGGCATGATCATGGCTCTCTGCAGCCTCCGGAGTAACTGACATTACAGGCACGTGCCACCATGCCCAGCTAATTTATTTTTATCTTTTCTTAGAGACAGGTCTCCCTATGTTGCCTAAGCGTTTCTCAAGCTCCTCAGCTCAAGGGATCTCTCCACTTCAGGTTTTCAAAGTGTTGGGATTATAGGCATGAGCCATTGTACCTGGCCTGATAAATTTTAGATCACCCCAGTCACTGAACTCTTCCCACACTTCCCAAACCCTGGTCCTAAGGGCCAGATAGTAAACATTTCAGGCTTTGCCAATACTCAACTTTGCCCCTGTAGTATGAAAGCAGCCTTAGGCAAAATGTAAATGAATAGCATGGTTATGTTTCTACAAAGCTCTATGGACTCTGAAATTTGAATTTTATATAATTTTCGTGGCATCAAATCTTCCTCCTTTTTTTTTTTAATTTAAAAATGGAAAATTCATTCCTAGCTCTTGGGCCATAAAAAATAAGCTGGATTTAGCATTGGCCATAGTTTACCCATCTCCATACAGAGAATGTCTGCAAGCCATGTAATGAATTCATAGGGAATAGTATTAGGCGGCAGTATTCTCAGTGGCTAAGAAATAGGCTTTGAAAAAAAAAAGGCTTGAGTTTGGATCCTGGCTTTGCCACTTAGTAGTTTGACCTTGGATAAGTTACCTTACCCTTCATCTCTAAGCTTCAGTTTGTTGACCTATAAAATTGTGGCTTTTTATGAGGTTTCAATAAGTTAATACACAAAAGGAGACTGCCTCATATAAGATCTCCATAAACAGGAGCTGTCAAGATCTACATTCTTCCTCTTTCATTGACTTCTGTTCCATTTCATCATGATCTACTACACCAAAACCCCACAAGCAACAGTAAGGCATTTCCCATGATGAGCATTAAATCTTGTTTTATTCCAGAAAATCACTGTGTAACCCTTGTCACTTCTAAATTTGCCTTTGAAAACTTTTCAGCCATAGCCATAGCCTTGAGATAGGAGATTTACCCGGGGAACTGACCCTCTTCTGCCCTAAACTGTAAAAACATCACAGAGGACATTCAGAGCATCTCAGAATCCCGAGTCTAGTTAAAATGGATTGCCAGTCACTTGTAGGGAAAGAAGTGGCTAATAAACAGGGTCTTCAGCACCCAGGTTTGCTCTTAGACAGCCATTTTTTCCCATGTCCCTAAAAGAAAGAAATATACTGAAGACAGACTAAAACATGCACATCAGCCCTTTGGCCAAGCCAACCTAGATCTCTAGTGAGCTCAGCTGGATCATGGGGAGGACCATTTGGGCTTGGGCCATATTGAAGTGAGGAGCCAGAAGTTCACCCCAGTTGCATCTCTCCACCCCATTTTGGATCTCAGGCATGAAGCAGAGGTGATGTCAGAATCAGGCAATCTCTACATCTGTGAGAAGAGCCTGCAGACAGCCGGCTTGATCACAGCTGGCTGCCAGGGCTAAACCCGTGGTAGCAGCTGAAATACGTTTGAAAGAGGAGGGGTTGGGTTGTTAATGAATCCTGCCTCTCTTTGATAGAATACCTGCATTCTCCTGCCTCTGAGTTACACAAGCTGTAGACATTTTTAAAACAAAAACAGTCTAATCAGGACCCCCTCAAGAGAGAAGCTTCTAGATGGCAGGCAAAAATCACAGCTCAATCTGTGTGTGTGTGTGTGTGTGTGTGTAAGTATGTGAGATAGATGGGTCTTCACTGGTGCCTGCTTTAGCATGGTCTACTGGAGATAAAAGGGAGCTGGAGGTGGAAGGTTGGAAAGGAATGGTATGGGGTGACTGAGACTTGAGGCATAGGAAGGAAAGAGGGAGCCTTACTACCTTGTGGCCCTCCCCTCACATTCCTATCATTGAGGCTGTAAGGCAGGTCTCTGCACCAGGGAAGAGCTTGTGTCAGGATCGCAGGTCTGAGCCATTTGCTATTTTACCTTTCTTCAGCCATTCTGCGTTTTGTGGGTAGGCACTGAAGTGATTTTATCCCTCGATGTGGTCTCTGTTGCCAGTTCCAGTATTTTTTCTTCCCTCAGCCCCTTTTCCTCAGTTGTGACCTGCTAACGGAATGTTCACTGTAAGTTTTTTGTTCACTGTGGCTTCCTCTCCCAATCTGGAATGATCTTGACAAGAGTCAGGGCAATCCGTCATGATTCTGTGTGCCTGCACCCCAGAATCCCTCACTGGGGAGCAGTGCAGATGGGAAAGAATGAAGGAAGCAGCTGCAAACCATTTTTTATCTCCTGTCCCCTTCCTGGGTCCCAGAAGCTAGGTTTGTGCCAACCCTGTACAACCGAATTAGCTGCTTATAGCCTCTCAACCTAAAACTCTGTGTGGCTCCTCAATCAGAGTAGATTGGCTGACACATTGTCTGCCCTTCACTGATCTCACCCCTTGTGGAACTGTTCTTTCTTTGAAAAAAATCTGACCCTTCTCTGTGTTTTTTAAGACTTGAGGCTCAGGGAAGAATATTCCCCTCCTCAGACACCCAGGCAGATTCCTCATACCATGGTATCCTTCGTGAGGAAGCCGTGACTGTCACCATCTGAGGGTTATCAAATGCTCATGGTGAGGGCAGAGAGGAGGATTTGGCCTTTTCTCTTTTTACTTCCACCAGAAGACAGTAAACTGCAGTAGACAGCTTTTGAAATCAGAGATATTTTTGCGCTCCTCAAATCTTTGTTCAAATTATGGCTTTACCACTCACCACTGTTGGTCTCGGTCTCTCCACCTGCAGTTTGAAAAATGATGATACCAGTGTTTTGGGGATGTTCTGAAGATGAACATATGATGCTTGTTAAGTATCTAGTATGCTTCAGCTCTGTTTTAAGTGGCATTACCCTGTGTTGGGTGTGTGTATACACATCCACAAATGCATAGATACTTTGTGTGAATATATATATATATATATATATCTGTGCCTCTGAGAATAGCAGTTTAGGTGTTGCTAGGTTTCAGCAAATATGACTTGAAAAGGTTTTCCTGACAACTCTAAAAATATACGTGTATTAAGTGAAATTTTGGAAATAAGGAAACGCACAAAAAAAATAATACAAAACACATGAGATGTTCATTGCCTTTTTTTCATGTAATGGACATGTGTCTATGTAAAAATTTTTATTTCACCTAAGATTAGGCTCTATAGTCTGTTTTTTAGGTAATATATTATGGATAGTTTACTTCTATAAAACCAGTTGTTTTTCTATAATATAATTTTTAATAATGTAGGGAAATCTGTTTTCTGGATATACTATAATTTACATATCAAATCCTGTGTTATAGAAAATTCAGATTGTTTCGTCTACAGCCGTACCACCCTGAATGTGCCCAGTCTTGTCTGAAAGTGTGGGTGGTTTCAAGCTTTTCACTATCATGTACCGTGGTTGAGCTTTGTGTGGTATAATCTTTACACACATTTATAACTTTAAAAAACACACACACACACAAAACTGAGTTCCTAAAAGCTAGCTTTGTCAAAAACAGGAGCTTTTTAAGAGTTTGGATAGATATTGGCACATTTTCTCCCATGAAGGCTTTGCTATCTTAAGCTTTCATCAGTAGTGACCCCCTTCATGTCTTCCTCAAATATGAGTATTAATTTTAATTTTAAAAGAAACACCTCAGCTATTTTAAGTGAAAACTTATTTCCTCATTTAGGTATTTTAACATTTTCTGTTCATGCTTTTCAGCAGTTATTTTGTTGATTTATGAATGCATCACATAGACAGTGTATGAAGTCTGTTACCATTACATTCATTGCAAATGTTTATTTCTCAGTCTTTTTCATTTTTTATGAGGTTTCTTTATCTTTTGTTCCCCTCCCCTGATCTGTCAAAAGTATATATATATTTTGAGTTAAGCCTAGTAATCGTTTTCTTTATGGCTTCTTATGTTGGTGTTTTTCCTAGGAAGTCATTTTTCATCCCAAGGATCACAAAAATACCCACTTGGATGTTCTTCCTAAATATTAATCTATCTTGAATTTATTTTGGTATGAGTGTGAGCTAGGGGTCCATTATTTTAATAGACATTACTGTATCTTAAAACATTATTAAAACTAATCATAAAATAAATTTCAAGAATCAGTAGATATACAAAATACCAAAGCAAAGAATCCAAAGGGAAATACATTTCAGAGATTTAAAAAAAGGATAGGCGGCTGTGTCTCGTTATAATGAGAAAATTCTGCTTTGGCAGAGTTTTAGTTAATTTGAAATATTAGATTAACTCTCTTGTTACTCACTGAGTTGGCCACTGGGAGTGATAGTACCTGGAATTCACCTTTGCTTCTTTTTCTCTGGATGCCTTTTCAATTCTATCCTGTCTTTCTGACATCGTCTGTTTTTGGAGCAAGCTGCCCTCCTGAACAGGAGCATGCTATTCTGGATTTTTTCAGACTTCTCATGTCTTTGTTTGAGTTCCCATGCCTTTAGTTTAATGAGTTTTTCACCTAGCCTCAAAACCTTGGTTTTCCTATAGCCCTGCCTATTTTGAAACACAGTGTATACAGTTGAAACATTGAAAAAATCACTGATTCCTTGGCAAAGTCAGTTCAGAAGAACTGCACTGACTCTTGGTATCTCCTGTTTCAGGAAAAGATGAAAGGCAAGAACAAGCTGGTGCCTCGCCTGCTGGGGATCACCAAAGACTCGGTGATGCGTGTGGATGAGAAGACCAAGGAGGTGCTACAGGAGTGGCCCCTTACCACGGTCAAGCGCTGGGCAGCCTCACCCAAGAGCTTCACACTGGTAGGGACTGGCGGAGGGCAGGGAGAGGGCTAGCATGGCCTTGGGTGATACTGTGGGGACAGGAGAAAGACCAGATCCTTGCTCATTGGGTTTCTCTGGCCTTAGAGAGCCAGGTGGAGGGGGAAGATGGTACAAGTCCACGGGCAGGAAAGGGAATGAATGTAGAAGTAAGAGCGAGGTCAGCAAGACTGGGTTTCTTCAGGTACTGCTGCTTCTCTGCACTCTGTGTAAGTTAGCCTCTAGTTCAATATCTAGAAAGAGCCACTCACCCAGATGATTCTCCGTTCTGTGTTCCTGATGACATATCCTCAAAGGAAAGTTTCTAGTGCTCTGAGGCCCACAAAAAGGCTCCCTCTCTTTGTTTTAGATGTTCCTAAGAATTGTGATTATCTTGCTGAGGAGTGTTTTCCTAGCCTGCCTAGAAAGAGTATGGTATACAGTGGAAATAACATGGACTTTAGTGTGGTATTATTATAGAAATCCACTTGGTCATTTCCCAGCTCTGTGACCTTGTTCAACTTACATCTCCTCTCTGGGCCTTAATTTCTTCAGCAATAAAATGGTGATAGTCATATCCATTTCACAGAGTTGCTATGATTAAGATGAAGATAATAAAATACTTAGTATAAAATTTATGGAAAGTAGTGAAAATATGTTATTTCAGTATTTGTTGTTAGCATAGTATAACTGTATGCCTTAACTATAGCTACATTTACTTGTGAAACGCAATAGGGCAGGTAGTTGTGAGAGCAAGTTGTGCAATAAGAAAAAAAGTGCTAGAATTTGTCAGTATCTTTCTTTCTTTCTTTTTTTTTGAAATAGAGCCTCACTCTGTTGCCCAGTGCAGTGGCACAAACTCTGCTCACTGTAACCTCTGACTCCCAGGCTCAAGCAATTCTCCTGCTTCAGCCTCCTGAGTAGCTGGGATTACAGGCGTGTGCCACTATGCCAGCTAATTTTTGTATTGTCTTTTTTTTAGTAGAGATGGCGTTTCACCATGTTGGCCAGGCTCGTCTCGAACTTCTGACCTTGTGATCCGCCCTCCTCAGCCTCCTAAAATGCTCACAAGCGTGAGCCACCGTGCCTGGCCTGAATTTGTCAGTTTCTTAAGACTCCTGAAGTCTCTACGGAATGCTTGAACTATCACCTCTTATCTATGCAAAATATCATAATAGGACCAAAAAAAAAAAAAAAAAAAAAAAAAAAAAAAAAAAAAAAAAAAAAAAAAAAAAAAAAAACTGTATAAAGAAGGGGCCATGGAAGGAGTCATTAGTTATCTAATTTGACTATAGAGTGATAAGTTCCTGCCAATTAGAAGGAATCTTCAGAAAACAACATACCTTCTTTCCTCCTTTAGCTGTAACAGCTGTTCCTGTGTAGCCCTCAAAAGATGAACGTTCATACTTAGCTATGACCTCATCTTCCATTGCAGGAAGTCATGGATAATTTCTAAATTAGAAAAATCAATAAATCAGTATAAACATACTATTTAGAAATACTAGAAGAACTGCTAAAAGAGTTGAAAGTGGTTACCTTTGGAGGGGCGTGTGGTAGAAAATGAAGACGGGAATAGATAGGACAGGAAGAACTATGTTTTGTTTTATATCTTTTTTTTTTTTTTCCCCGAGACGGAGTTTCTCTCTTGTTACCCAGGCTGGAGTGCAATGGCGCAATCTCGGCTCACTGCAACCTCTGCCTCCTGGGTTCAGGCAATTCTCCTGCCTCAGCCTCCTGAGTAGATGGGATTACAGGCACACGCCACCATGCCCAGCTAATTTTTTGTATTTTTAGTAGAGATGGGGTTTCACCATGTTGACCAGGATGGTCTCGATCTATTGACCTCGTGATCCACCTGCCTCAGCCTCCCAAAGTGCTGGGATTACAGTCGTGAGCCACCGCGCCCGGCTGTTTTATGTCTTTTAATACTGTTGGTCTGTTTAAACTAGGTTCAAGTATTTATTAAAAACAAAAATTTATTTTAAAAAATAGTTATGATTACCTGATTATCTATCTCAGGCAAATGAAAGAATATCAGTATTTTGATTAAAGCCTAATGTTGCATTAAAGCTCATAATATGTAGTGATTTTTTCCTTCCTACTCCTAGCTTTTATTTAATTTCCAAGTGTTTGGAGGCTTTGCAGCTGTCTCTCTACTACTGATTTTTAGTTTGATTCCACTATGGTCAGAGAACATACTCTGTATAATTTCAGTTCTTTTGTAATTTTAAGGTTTTTCTATCCCAGTATATCATTTTTGGTGAGTGTTCTATGAGTACTCAAAAAGAAATTATTTTCTGCTGTTACCATGTAAATTGGGCTCTATGAATACCAGTTACATCCCTGTTAGTTGATGGTAGTGTTCCAGTCTTTTGTATGAATATGTTTGTTAATTTTCTGCCTGGCAGTTTTCTCAACTGCTGAGAGTGAAGTTCTTAACAGTAATTGTGGATTTTTCTACTTTGAGCTCTCAGTTTTTGTTTCATGTAATTTGAAGCTTTGTTGTTTGATGCTCGTGTATTTAAGATTCCTATATCTTAATGCAGAAGTTGTTTAATCATTATGTAATGTTCTTTTCTATTAGTAATTTTTGTTTTGCTCTGAAGTCTGCTGTATCTAATGTTAACATAGCCACCAAGGCTTTTTATAAAATTAATGTGGACATGATATGTCTTTTTCCATCCTTTTATTTTCAACCTGCATACACTATTATATTTGAAATGAATTTCTTGTACAGAGCATAATTAGTTGGATTATTTTTTAATCCATTTTATCTCTGTCTTTTAATTGGTATATTTACACTATTTATATTTAAGCTAATTATTGATATGTTAGGGCCCAAGTCTATCATTTTGTAGTTTTTCTGGTTTTTTTTTTTTGTTGTTGTTGTTGTTGTTGTTTGTTTTTGCCTTTTCTGTGGGTTGCTTCAACAATTTTTAGAGTTCCATTTTGCTTTGTGTGTTACATTTTGAGCATATCACTTTGTGTAGTGTTCTTAGTAGTTCTTCTAGATATTACCGTGTACATATGAAATTAATTACAGCCTATTGGTACTGGCTTTACCCCTTTAAGTGAAGTATAGAAATCTTACTTCCATTTAGGTCTTTTTACCTACCCATTCCCCACACTTTTTGAATATAATGTTTAAATATTTTACTCATATACTCATAAGATAGTTATCTTAAGATATTTTGTCTATAACTACATAAGATAGTGTTACAGCTTCTGCTTTGAACAGAAAATGTGTTGAAAGAAACTCATGAGTTGATGAACAGCCTATTACATTTCCTTCATTTTTAATTACCCCATTGTTCTTCTTGCCTTTCTAAAATTCCCAGCCTTCTTTTATCATTTTGTGTTTGGAGAGCTTCCTTTAGCTGTTGGTTAAGGGTACATCTGCCAGCAACAAATTCTCTTAATGTTTTCTTCCTCTGAGAATGTTATTATTTCCCCTTCATTCATGAAGGATAATTTTGCCAGGTACAGCATTTGGGATTGACAGTTCCTTTCTTTTAGCATCTGAAAACTGTCATGCCACTTCTTTCTTACCTCCATGGTTTCAAATGAGAAATTTGCTGTCATTCAAGTTGGTGTCAATTTGTAGGCAATATGTCGTTTTTCTGTGGCTGTTTTTAAGATACTTTTATCTCTAATTTTCAAAATTCTTGGTATGGGTTTCTTAGGATTCATTTGTTTGGAGTTCACTCAGCTTCTTGAATTTGCGGGTTTAAGTCTTCACTAATTTGGGGAAGTTTTCAGTCATTATTTCTTCAGATACTTTATTTTTGTCCAACACTGTTGTCTCCTGTTACTCTGATGATATTAATGTGAGATCTTTTGTTACTGTCCTGTAGATTCCTGAAGCTCTGTTTTTTAGTTTCTTTTCTCCATATTGTTCAGATTGACTAAATTCTATTGATCTGATTTCACGTTTGCTGATTTTATTTTTTATTATCCCCACACTAGTTTATCCTGTGAATTTTAAAATTTTGGTTATTGCCTTTTTCAGTTCTATAATTTCCATTTGATTCTTTATTATGACTTCTGTTTCTTTGTGAAACTTTTTATTCTGTAAAATTTGCTTCAAGAGAATTTGCAATTTATTGGGGAAGCGTTTTTATGATGGTTGCTTTAAAGTCCTTATCAGATAATTCCACTATCTGATTTATTTCAGTATTGGGATGAGTTGATCATCGTTATCATTCGTATTGTGTTTGTCCTGGCTCTTGATGTCAATATATATATTTTTAAAACATCCTAGACATCTTGTTTATTATAGTAGGAGACTTTTTTTTTTTATTATTTTTTTGAGATAGCCTCTCACTCTGTTGTCCAAGCTGGAGTATACTGGTATGATCATAGCTTACCTCCTGGACTCAGGCGATCCTCCCACCTCAGCCTCTTGAGGAGCTGGAACTGCAGGCTTACGCCACCATGCCTGGCTAATTAAAAAAATTTTTCTTATATAGGCAGAGTCTCACCATGTTGCCCAGGCTGATCTTGAACTCCTGGGCTCAAGTGATCCTCTTGCCTCAACTTCACAAAGTGCCAGGATCACAGGCATGAGCCACTGTGCCTGGCCTATTAGGAGACTTTTGATGTTACTGAAATATTCCATTTTAGCAGGCAGACACTTTGTTCAAGTTTAGTGTGTAGTGTTCTGGCCTACTTTTTTTTTCCCATTTTTTTTTTTTGCATTTTAGGTTTTGGGGTACATGTGAAGAACATGCAAGATTGTTGCTCTGGCCTACTTTTGTGGGCTTTACTTGCAATGACAGTTTCATTCTCTGAGACTTTTCATTGCTTTTCTAGACTGATTTTTTATTTTGACACTGATGTTCCTGCTCAAACCCTGTTGGTTCTGTCAATGAGGACAGAAGGCAGTTCCCTGGTCTACCTGCTATTGCTGGATGACCTTCATTGCAGGAAGCGGAAGGCACTGGGCCTGCGTCTCTTTAAGCCACTGGCTGGAGGGCAGGGAGACACAGGGCTTTACTATGTGTGACTGCTGCAGCAAACGAATCAGACCATCCAACTGCCTGGGTTGTGGAATAGGGCCTGAAAGGGTCCGAGGTTTCACTGCTCTGCAGCTTCCATTGAATGTCAGCCCAGGTTGTTGAGCTGGAGTTGGATCTCCTGACTGCTTCCCCAAATTAGTCTCTCTTGGGCTCCTCTTCTCCTGATTCTTTGACCAAAAGCATGCTTTTAAGAAACTGCCTACTGGAGGTTCCAATGTTCAGGCCTCTATAGCTCTTAGTCTTGGGGGTTATATGGGATAGCAAAGAAAACCCAATAACTCAGTCATATGGTGGTTTTGCAAGTTCTGAGGGCCAGCTGGCCCATCTTTTCAGTTTTCAGAGCTCTTTTACCATTGTTGAATATTGTTGAATAAATTTTAGGGTATTCATTTGTATTTAGAGAGGAGGAGCAGGGAAAATTAAGTCTATGTCTTACTGTTCTAGAGCTGGACTTCCTAGCCTTTAAAATGTTGATATATCTGATTTAGCTATATTTCCTCCAATGCTGTCTTTTCAGGATTTTGGGGAGTATCAGGAAAGCTACTATTCTGTACAAACCACTGAGGGAGAGCAGATATCCCAGCTGATTGCAGGCTACATTGACATCATCCTGAAAAAGGTATTTTGTATTGATGCAAATCGAAAAAGCAAGACCGCTTTTTTAAAAGTCTCGGTTTGGGTGATGGGACTACCTTGAAAAAAAGCTCTTTTAAAAAATACTTGAGGCCAGGCGTGGTGGTTCATGTCTGTAATCCAAGTGCTTTGGGAGGCTGAGGCGGGCAGATCACCTGAGGTC
Source organism: Cebus imitator (assembly GCF_001604975.1). Lineage (NCBI taxonomy): Eukaryota > Metazoa > Chordata > Mammalia > Primates > Cebidae > Cebus > Cebus imitator. The sequence goes on from NW_016107665.1 coordinate 1,514,653, forward strand.
AGAGTTCAAGACCAGCTTGGCCGACATGGCAAAGCCCGATCTCTACTAAAAATACAAAAAAATTAGCTGGGTATGGTGGTGCACACCTATAGTCCCAGTTAGTCGGAAGGCTGAGGCAGGAGAATTTCTTGAAACCAGGAGGTGGAGGTTGCAGTGAGCTGAGATCTTGTCACTGCACTGCAACCTGAGTGACAGAGGGAGACTCTGTCTCAAAACAGAAAAAAACACTTGATTCACTAATTTAATCTTTAATCACTAATTAAGTATGAGATATTTGACCTCAAGATCCTATGAGAATTCCTGCTTTTTCTGCAGCACATATTTGTATCATTTACTACCAGGCAATGAACAATAGCCTGTCACTTAGCTGATGAATGAGCCTAGCATTAGGCCTCAGCATCTTCGTCTTCACATAGCTATACTGTGCTTTTCAGCCTTTGTGGAAACGTGGATTGAGGGGCTAAAAATGATCTTTGTAATTTTTTTTTTTAAACAAATGTAATGGGGTTATGTGCCATATTGTTATACAGAAAAACAGATTTCTTCAGACTCCAAGATACAGCCCATTCAAAAAAACCAAGTTTTAATAGAATGTTAATATGTGCATCTTGATTTTTTCCTGTGTAAAATTAAAGTCAGTGCAATAAATACATGACATCTAACTTTATATTAAATATTTCTTTATTATTATGCTTCTGTTCATCCATCACTTACTAAATATCCAGCATAAGGAATTTTGAGTAAACTTCATCACTTTCCCTGTGTCCCATTAAAATGTTTTATTCAAAGGTCCTTGTATGAAGACCTGCTGATTTTCCTTTTTTTTTTTTTTTTTTTTGGAAGACAGAGTCTTGCTCTCGCCCAGGCTGGAGTGCAGAGGCAGTATCTTCACTACAACCTCTGCCTCCCAGGTTCAAGCAGTTCTCCTGCATCAGCCTCCAGTGTAGCTGGCATTACAGGCTGCTGCCACCATCCCAGGCTGATTTTTGTATTTTTTTTTTTAATTACAGACAGGGTTTCACCATGTTGACCAGGCTGGTCTCGAACTCCTGACCTCAAGTGATCTGCTCACCTCAGCCTCCCAGGGTGCTGGGATTACAGGCATGAGCCACTGCACCCGGCCTGATTTTCATTTTTGCATCATGTTTTTTGTTTGTTTGTTTTTTGCATTTCCAGAAACAAAGTAAAGATCGATTTGGACTAGAAGGTGATGAGGAGTCAACTATGTTAGAAGAGTCTGTTTCTCCAAAAAAGTAAGTATTAAGAAGAGCACTGGAGAACCACCTTCTCCCTAGATAGGTGGGTTTCCTCTTGCCAGCTCAGAGCCTGCTCCTCCAAAGCCTGTCACCTGGAGAAGATGATGGCAGATGATACAGTTGAGTCTTTTTCAAGCATGGTCCCAAGACCAGCAGCATTAATGTGGCACATGTCTCATGAGGGAGGCTGAGGATTTCAGGGAGACATTGACCATGGTGTGGCGTTTAACTGCATCTTTTGAGGCAGTAAGTTTTCATGAGTCCTGCTCTGCATTTCTGATTTAAATCTCATGATCGAATCATGATCATTGAGCCATATCATCAGAAGGTCAGAGGATGAGTCTGTGTTTGATTCTGGCCCCTTGTGTGGGAGGAGGGAGTGCAGCGGGTGGAGGGGTTGTTACTGTGAAGCACTGCTTCGTGCCACGCTTGTCTCGAGTCTCGTGAGGCAGCATCATCCACGTGAGTGGTTAAGAACATGGACTCTTGTTAGGTGCAAATCTAGGGTCTGTGTTTCTCTGTGTGGCTCTAGGAAGTTACTGAATTCTCTTCTGGCATGAGCTCATCCATGAAGTGGACATATTGATATTACCTCCTAAGTAGGTTTAATTTCTATGGTGGTTGATAATAAAGCACGTAAAACAATGTCTGGCACATAGAGCTTGCAATTGTAACTATTATCCTCACCATCATTATTTTAAATTCACAGTATCCTCAATTTAGCTCCATTTATAGATGAGGAGATAGATTTATTAAAATTAAGTAACATCTAATAAATGGTTCTTTTTGGGAAACCTATACAGACATCCCTTTTATATTAATAGAGCAATGTAATGACTGTTCTTGTATGCTTCAGTATGTGTGTGTCTAACATTCTGTCTCATCTGGAATTCCAATAACAGCTCCCTATGCAAGAGGGAGGCCAAGTGCTGTCATCCCCATTCCAGATAAGGAAACTGAAGCTCATGAAAATTAGTTGAGATCCACATATGTGGTAGAGCCAGGACTCAGATTCAGATCTTGTGATGTTTCCCTTAGTACAACGCTAGAAAGCTCTAGCATCTTCCAGTGCATTAAACTTGCTTAACTATAGTAGTTTCTCTAACATTTCTACCCTTGCTGCCAGTTTCTCACAGTTTGCTTCCTCATCACCCAAAAGGTGTTTTTCCATTTGTCCCCACTAGTGTGCAAGTTGGAACCAAACTTGATATGATACGTTTCTGGTACTTGGCCACCCTCGGGCAGAGCACCTTAAGTGCTTGGAATTATTTATGACCATTAGATGTAAGTTAGTGAGCTGGTGCTCCCTGATAGGGTGAGTGCTTCACTTCAGAGGACCTTGCTGTGCTTTGCCTCCCGTAGGAGCAGCCCAGTAAGTGTCTGAGCCCAGAGGTCTGGGACCTTCATCTGCCTGGGACCACTGTAGCCATCTCTACTGCACATGGCATCAACTGTGGGGTTTGATCAAGGCAAGCAGGAAGAATGGTCAGGATGGTCCCCATTGCTAGACCTTCCACTTCTTCCTGCGTTGATCTTTGGCTGAGCTCTCAGAATGCAACTGACTTCTTACTGAAATCTCCAGACCCACCTTCCCAGTCTCTTACCACCCTACTCCTAGACTGCAGTGTTTCTCCCTGGATGCCTATTGCTTGGGATCCCAGCATGGCTGTCGAATCTTGCTCTGGGCAACAGGGAACGATCTGTGATAGTGTGAGAGCTCCAGGACAGAGGCCTTGTCTCTTCATCCAGCTGTACCTCCACCTTCCTTCCACCTCACAACACACAGATGCCCCAGACTCTGTCTATGGGTTTGTCCACCAGGCTTCTGAGGAAGATACACCACCCTCAGACTTCTTACCTTCAGATGATCAGCATTTTTTGTACTTACTATTCATTCTAAGAAAATACCACATAAAAAATTCTGTTTTTTGGCCAGGTGTTGTGGCTCTTGCATGTAATCCCAGCACTCTGGGAGGCCTAGGCAGGTGGTTCACCTGAGGTCAGGTGTTCAAGACCAGCCTGGATAACATGGTGAAACCCCATCTCTACTAAAAATACAAATAAATAGCCAGGTGTGGTGGTGGGCACCTGTAATCCCAGCTACTTGGGAGACTGAGCCAGGAGAATCGCTTGAACCTGGGAGGCAGAGGTTACAGTGAGCTGAGATCGTGTAGTTGCACTTTAGCCTGGATGACAAGAGTGAAACTGCTGCAAAAAAATAAAAATGCATTTTTTTTCCTTAACCCTAAGAGTCTTCCCGGTCTTTAGTTGAAAGCATTTTGAAAGCTTTCAAAGCTTCATATGGTCGAGGCTCCAGAAGCTATGAAACACCCTGTGTGGTCAATGGTGGTAGGCCTGAGGGAGGAGAGCTAAGCTGGAGGAGATTTTCCCCTACCTTCATTTCCACATTTCCCATTTCAAGATGAAGATAAATGATCTGTATCTCTGATGCCTAGAATGGAACCTGCCACAGGGTAGATACTTGTTTAATGAATGTTCTTTCAGGTGTGATTTACCAAAAATAATATATCAACATATCAAAACATTCACTTAAAACCTGGAACTTCACTATTATCATTATAGGAATACTTGTGGTGGTGTTGTCATTTTTGTTTTTCTTGAGACAGAGTCTTACTGTGTTGGCCAGGCTGGAGCACAGTGGTGTGATTATAGGTCACTACAGCCTCGGGCTCCCAGGTTCAAGCGATTCTCCTGCCTCATCCTCTTGAGTAGCTAGGACTATAAGCACACACCACCACTCCAGGCTAATTTGTGAATTTTTTCATGAGATCTGTAGAGATGAGATCTCATTATGTTGCCCAGGCTGGTCTTGAACTCCTGACCTCAAGGAATCTTCCCACCTTGGCCTCCCAAAGGGCTGAGATCACCAGGGTGAGATACTGCATCAGGCCTTGTTTTCTTTTCTTTTCTTTTTTTTTTAGTAAGAGCAACTAATTGCATAATACCATAAATCTATTAAGTGGATAAATTGGGAGTAATTATTTACATTACGTGTCATGAAAGGATTCATCTCAGAGCTCTGCTAAGTGTTATAGTGCTGCTTCTCTGTCTGTACGTGCCTCTTTACATTGGCCTTCACAGCATAAAGCAGGGAACATATGTGACATCTGGGGGGGGCTCCTCATTGCACTCCACATGGGTGACTTCCTCACAGTGACCAAACCACTTTTCCCGGCAGGTCCACCATCTTGCAGCAGCAGTTCAACCGGACCGGGAAGGCAGAGCACGGCTCAGTGGCGCTGCCGGCCGTGATGCGCTCAGGCTCCAGCGGGCCTGAGACCTTCAACGTTGGCAGCATGCCCTCTCCACAGCAGCAGGTCATGGTTGGGCAGATGCACCGAGGCCACATGCCGCCACTGGTGAGGCTTCCCGTCGTCCCCTGCTCGTTAGTCCACTGCCTCCGGTGTGCAGGGTGGACACCAGCAGCGGTGATGGGCTGGGTGTTGGAACTCTAACTCCTGGCTGAACCATGCTGCGTTCAGCTGTGTATTTTTTAATTGGATGACTCAGATCACTGCCTGTTTAGTATCAGAGGTGTCCTCTGTGACTGGAAGATTAGGGACCTCTCAACATGATTTGTGATACAGGCGTAGAACTCTGCTCCCCTGTCCTGGCAGCATCAAGCTGATTGGTTCAGATACCCCTAGGAAAGTCTGAGAAGTAGACCAGGTTTCCAGAGATCTTGAGGTTTCGCCCTGGCAGTCATTGATTCCTTTCCACTGTGCTGGTCTGTCTGACTCAATGCCTTTCAGGCTGGCCTTGGGAATCCCTTGCTATTGGACGAGAACTTTTTGAAAGCTCAGGATTAACCCTTGTCTCTGAAAAAGTATGTTGTCTGTAGATTTAGTTGGAGTCCTTGTCTATCAGGAAGCATTCTTATTTAACACCCACGTGTTTCCTGTGCATGAGGAGCTCCTTAGTACTCAAAGATTGCATCACCTTAGTTCCCCTGGAAGGACTCTTCTGAGCCTCCTAGTCAGCTAATTAAACTCTTCACACGCTTCTGATTATTATCCGTCCATGGCAGTCACCTTCATTTTGTGTTGTGTTAATATAATGCAGTATCTATTTCTGGCTTCCAGGTTAAAATGGGAGATGGTTCAGCCGGTTGTTGAGATGTAGCCTGGGCTGCTTTGTCTTGAGCGCAGAGTTCTCTTTTGCTTTGTTTTGCATAAAGGGCCGTGTCGGGAGTGTGGGATGACTGCTTTGTTTCATCTGCCTTTGCAGACCTCAGCCCAGCAGGCCCTGATGGGGACCATCAACACAAGCATGCATGCCGTCCAGCAGGCCCAGGACGATCTTAGTGAGCTTGACTCGCTGCCACCTCTTGGCCAGGATATGGTAAATACTGTTCGGTGGTTTTCATGCCAAGTCTCTGCCCTGGCAGAAAGCAGGGTTATGCACTAGATTCAGCTAGGTAAATCTCTATCTCTAGGTAAAGAGGAAACCCGTGATTTTTCAAGATACTGAGTCTTTGTCTCTCAGTTGCACCCACAGAAGAAGAGAATCATAGGGTACTGCTGCCTGTTGGCAGTACCACAGGAAGGCCAAGAACTTGGACCCTAGGGTCCTGTGATCTGAGTTCAAATCCCAGCTCCATCACTGGCTGTGTGACTCTGGGCTACTTCCCTTCTGTAATCCACTTTGTCATCTGTAAATAGAGTTGTTGTGAAGAAGTGATGATCTAATCACCTGTGGAGTTCTTAGCACAGTCCCTCGCATACGTAGGAAAGAGCTCAGTGAGCATTAGCTGTTTGTTATTTTTGTTTCTACCAGGGGTTCTCAAACTCTAGCGTACTTTGGCATTAACTGAAGGGCCTGTCAAAACGCACGTTGCTGGAATTCTCTCCCCATTTTTTTTTTTTTTTTTTGACTCAGTGGAATCTTGGGTAGGGCCTGACATTTTGCATTTCCAACAAGATCTTAGGCGATTTTAATGCTGCATGCCTGGGAGCTGTCCTTTGAGAACCCCTGGCTTACTACCATTGAGTTTTTCAGCAGGGTAGGGTGATTCACCCAGATATTTTTCTGTAGCTGCTGCTGCATGAAATCCCATGATTTTTTTTGTGTGTGAAAGCTCAGGAATAGCACTTGCCTCTGAAAAAGTTAAATTGGATGACTCAGATCATTGCCTGTTTAGTATCAGAGGTGTCCTCTGTGACTGGAAAATTAGGGATCTCTCAACATGACTCCTCACTGCTCAAATCGTGCTCCCAGGACCAGCAGCATTGGCAATTCTGTGTGAGATGTGCAGAATTGGGGGCCTTCCCCAACCTACTCAAACAGAATCTGCATTTTAGCCAAGTTTCCAGCTTCTTTGTGTGACCGTTAATGTTCGAGAAGCACCAGCGAGTACTGTTATTCTCAGTGCTGCTTTGTACGTTAGAATCATCCGAGAAACTTTAAAAACAAAGCCAAAAGCACCGGCTGGGACCAAAGAAATCGATGTTGCTGTGGGTGGAACCTGAGAATCAGTGGTTTTTATTCTCCCCAGGTGATTCTAATGGCCAGTCAGGGTTGACAACCACTGTGGTAGGACTGACTGGTACCATCACAGGGGCCAGAACCAAGATACAGTCTGTAGCTTTATCTTGTCCTGCCAGGATAACTGCCCTCCAAGTTCTCCTATAATGCTGAGTTTTTCATTTGCACACCTGTGTGCATGGAGGTTGCTGGTATCCTCAGCGCCATTTCTCCCAGGTATTTGAAAACCATAAACATTTTGCTTTGAGGAACTCCAGAGTAAAAACATGGCAGACACCTATATCCATTATAATTGTGAGGTAGAGTTTTAAAATATTTAAGATTTTACATTCCTGCTTTACCAATTTTCAAAGAATTAGAATGCAATAAATTACTTTTAGTGTTCACATCCTGAACATAGATAAATATTTTGGGGATGTTTTAGGAAGCAGATGAGCACCATACTGCAGGGTCATCATTATCAAGATAAGTGATCATTTATTAGGTAAGTTCTGAAATGCCAGAAAATAGAGACCTTGCTACTTATAGGTTCAAATCAACATAAAATATAAGAGCTGGAAAGGTTTTTGTAAACCATTTAATTCCTACAGTAGAAGAAATCTAAGGCACAGGACCTGAATATGATTTGCCCGAAGTCCTATCACCTGCTAGTGGTAGATCTGGACCCAGAACAGGGTCTCAGCCCATCTCCTCATCTTACCAGGAAAGGTTTTACCATCTACATGAACATGACCCTTGGTCGTCTTCAAGGTAATGCACGTTGTAAGCAAGAGACATTTCTTGCATTGACAGAGAACACATGTGAGCTGAAACACCCTCCTTCCCACCCTGCTCCCTGCAAAGCAACGTGAAAATTAGCAACAATTATTAATGCTAATGTGCAGTATTATTATGAAACATTGATTTTTTTCTCCCCATTCTTTTTCAGTTGAATTTTTCTAAATAAAGCCACGTGGAATTTTTCTCCCTAAGATCTTAAAAGTTAAAAACACAAACAACATAATTAATGTAAGACACAGGGAGAATTTGCACACCATTGAGCATCTCCGAAGGAGCAAGGGGCCTGTTAAGGTTCCTGTTTAGGATAACTTAAGGGCCCCGTCAGTGCTCATAAGAAGAGCGTAGCCAAAAAGCTGGTCTGATTTTATGGCAGAGCCTCTCTGGTCTCCTGGGTAATTCTGTGCTGTGATTGTGTCGTGCTGTTGTCTGACCTTGCAGGCATCTAGGGTATGGGTTCAGAACAAAGTCGACGAATCCAAACACGAAATTCATTCTCAAGTTGATGCTATCACGGCCGGAACAGCTTCTGTTGTTAACCTCACAGCTGGTAAGTCCCTGAGAGATTTGTGCTGTTTTGGGGTTTTGCTTAAAAGCTGTTTTTCTAATTAAAAAAAAATAAGTTATCTGTTAATTGAAAGAATAGACTTCATATTACGAGAGGATAGTCTTTTCTTAGGCACTTGGAGTGCTTCTGACATTTTTTCCCAGTGACCCAGGAGAGCGGTAAGGAACATGTCATTGCTTTTTGCTTGTATCATGTATCCTCATTAAAAAGCTCCTATTCAGATCTTCTCATGGTTTGTCAGTGTGCTGGACTTACTGCAAAGTCTGTTGAGGCTGCTTTCTCCCTTCTTGGCACCTACAGTTTGAAAATGGTTTTGAATGAACAGACCCATCGTAGGTGCCTTGGCCCATCTTGTCCAGCAGCGGTCTCTTCTGGCACAGCGTGGCTCCCAGCCTTGTGCTGTCAGAGGAGAGCTAGGAACTTGCTTGGCTTCACCCTGTAGTGTATCAGCCTTTTAGGAGCAGAGTTGACCCCCTGAGCTGCTGACAGGGGCCTAAAGAAAAGGGCCATGAGATGCCGAGACTTCCTTTGGATTTTTAAAGGTGGTTGTACTCAGAATTTCAATGCACGAAGCCACCAGGTGAAAGGACCTTCTTGAAGTCACCTTGGGGAAAGGGAGCAAGCCATCTCACTGTGCTCATGGGAAGCTTGGTGTTTGACTCCTGCAGGATGGCGGGCGAGGAACTCCTGCCACTGTGGGGTTTTGAAAATTCTTACCATTACCACGTGCCCTCCTTTGGTGGGGATGGTTCTTTTTGTCCCAGGTGACCCTGCAGACACTGACTACACGGCTGTGGGATGCGCAATCACCACTATTTCTTCCAACCTGACTGAGATGTCCAAGGGTGTGAAGCTGTTGGCCGCCCTCATGGATGATGAGGTTGGCAGCGGGGAGGACTTGCTCAGAGCTGCCAGGACCCTCGCTGGGGCAGTGTCAGACTTGCTGAAAGCTGTGCAGCCTACTTCTGGAGAGGTAAGCTCTAGAGGCAAGCAGTCACTCCGGTTCTAATGAGACAGCTGCATCCGCTGGGGGGACCATGGTGCTCTTGCTTCTCAAGCTGTTCCTTTCATCCTGCTGGGGTATGTTTCCCTGCAGGAGTAATTGGAGTTGTGGAATTGGGTGCAGAAGCTCAGCCGCATTCAGGAGTAGTTGAGCTCTTGGTGTGAAGGCCTCCCCCTCATAGGTATTTGAGTAGATGCAACCCCAGGAATGTAACACACATGACTAATACACATTTAAAGGGAATATAAGTTTGTGCCCTAATTTCCACAGAATGTGTATCACCTTCCTACCAATTGAACAAGGTTCACTAATTGGCCATTTCAAATCCATATACCCATTGCTGGTTTGTGAGACACTGGCTGTTTGCCTGCACAGATTTCACCAGGATGTCTTCTATCTGGCAGACCACCTGAGATTCTCATTGATAGAGGGAACAAATTCTGTGAGATTCTGCTTTCTGCAGTTCCATGTATGATTGCACTGGAGGAAATGCATTTTTTTTCTAATTAAGGTGTGTTCCTTGTTCACAGCCTCGACAGACAGTTTTGACTGCTGCTGGCAGCATTGGACAGGCCAGTGGGGATCTTCTGAGACAGATTGGAGAGAATGAGACTGATGAGCGATTCCAGGTAAGAAATTCCTTTGTACTCAGAGGTGGTTTATTTTTTGTGTCTTATCCCAAACCACAAGCATGGCAGAGAAGTCTTTTTTGTGACCCTTCTTTTTCAATACCAGGGACATGTGCTGCTTGCCCTCTGGGGAGCTGCTGTCACCACTGTGTAGTATCATCTCACTGCAGCTCAGAGGGCGTCAGGCATCTCTGCTTGTCTGCCTCCATCCCTGTCCCTCAAAAGGTACAGAGCAGAGGCCACTGCTAGGGTGGTTCAGGCCAGGATGATCTGCCTGTGTGGTTCAGGCCAGGATGATCTGCCTATGTGCTGATGAGCCAGTCCTCTTTACTCCTCCTCCTAAGTCTCTCATTTTGCAAGTAATATATAAATACATCCTAATTAAATTGTTACAGTTCTAGCCCAGGTTCCCTGAAAGATGCCCTTTTCCAAATCCTATGTCAAGTTCACTGTTAGGAATTCTACAGAATTTCATTGGCCTTCAATTATTAAAACTTCTTTTCAAATTATTCATTTATATGTATATATTATTGAAATATTTACTTAGAATAAATTATAACAAGTTACAAACTTATACGAACTAATATTACAGATATCAGCAAGTTCAGAAATACAGCGTAATGTTTTTATTAACTACCTGATACCTCTAAATACCTTTTTTCCTGTATTTTTGGCTTCATCTGTTTTGACCACCTCTTCATTTGGCAGTGATTTTATAATATTTAGTAGACAGAACAAAAAGATCATTAGCTTTCCTCTGGTGTTCAGGTTTCTTGCTTCATGGGTGGCCATTTTATCTAGAACTTCCAAATTTTATCAGCAAAAGATGTGTCAGATACGCTAAGATGTGACCATGTTTGTTGTGACACATGAAACTTCAACCTTCATCCACTGCAGGCTGTGAATGAGTCCCATAGCCTAGTGCCACAGGCATGTGGAGAGTGAAGGAGGGCAATAAGACATTCAGTGTGCAAGCGTTCATGTCATGATAGAGGTTTTGATGGCATCATTCTTCAGTCCTCATAAGCGTGAACTTGTATGATGAGTGGTAGGAATATTCCTGGAAGCCATTTCTACACTGGGATGGCCAGTAATAAATTCCCTAGAATCAGAGTGAACTGTAGACCACATCAATATATTCTGCTAAACCCAAGTTAATTGTATCCCCCTCCTGACTTCCCTTTCCAGAGCCCCAAACTGGCCTTGCATTGGCCTTTACTTTTAGCATTAGCGCAGGTAATTATTTGCAGGCAGGTACCTACTTAGGAACTTGGTAAACCTGAGATTCAGCTGCTATTTTACTAGACTTAACTATCTTGACGTCGTCATTTACTTTCCCCAGAAGTATTAATATTACTGTTTTCCGGCAAGGTGTTAAGGAAGATTAAGGAGAAAGTCACGATTCTTCCTTAAAACATCACACACAACCTTGTGTTTTTTAAAAGCTTTACCTGCCTCTCCCTGCTGTAGTATACTGATTGTTTTCATTGTGTATGAATGTAAACCCTGCCTCCTAATGTTTGTTTCTATTCTGATGTGCAGAGGAAGCAGGTTCAGGTTCAGGATGATAGTCCTGCAGAGCCTTTGTTAGCAGGGACAGGCCTCACTTGAATGTTTCCAATTGTGTCAGGTCTCTAGGTAAAGACCAGTGCAGTAAGGTGATCCTGCAACCTCCTTCAGTTATGGGTAACTGACATTGGATTTCTTACTCTATTTTTCTGATTCTTGAGATCATATCTCAGAGCTTTTCTTGCGTTCTTAATGTACCGCATGTTCCCAGAGTTAACAAAGATTTATTTTACACAGGCTACATAATAGTGGTCTTGTTGAAACTTTTGACAAAGGCCTTGTCAGCAGCTATAGCTGTAGTATCACATTCTTTTTCTAACTGTATTTTTTTTTTTTTTGGACAAAATTAATAAGAGGAACAGGATTTCTTTAAACAGTTCTAACAAAGCCCTTTAGAACAATCATGATTCTGTTTGACCAAATCCTGGCCCCCATCTGAAAAGGTGAATTCATATCAAGTGAAGGAATACTGTGACCTACTTGGGAAAGTTATTTTTAAAAATCTTTTAAATAATTTATGACATTCAAGCTGTGTTTTCACTGAGCATTGAGATAGATGTCCAGGAACTGTAACCATAGTGGGAGCAATTCCTGAAAGTTGTGTGGTAGACAAGTGCCAGTCAGATCCCAAAGGGATCTTCAGCTTTCAGCACCATGGGCTTTAGTTTTACCTTGGATGTCCCGGAAACATCACAGACCTCAGAAAGACTGAAATAACCTGCTCATTTAAGACCACTTAGTTTTTGCCCAATTTAAAATCAGCTTACTTGATAGATTCATGGGTTTCTGATTTAGCTGGATTATATGTAGTCTTTGTTCTGTGTAAAATTGTGCAGGCTGAATATTATTTCCAATATATCTTCTCATAAAATATCTCACTGTAAAGACGCTGTGGGTGCCCTTTACATTTAGAATCAAAAGTGCTCTTTATCATCTGATGAATTAATAAAGACTTCTGACTGTATTTCCTTGAGGGGAAAAGCCTTGACATGTTTATTCAAAATCAAAATGGCTCCTATGTTTGGGAAGGCATTTCCAAGTCAAATAAACTACTTTCAGTATTAAAAACAAAGAAATAAATTAATTGTAATAGTGGTTATTCTTTAGGTCAAACAGATGGGTGATAAATCTGGTAGGCTCAATCAAAGTATTCTAAATTCTACAGGCAGAATGCTTAGTCATTGAGTTGAAGCATAAACTGATCTTTTAAGGCTCAGAGCTCCTTGCATCTTCACTTAAACCATCTTATAGCTAGTGTATTTATATAGGTTCCATTTCCACTTTCTGTAATAATTTAATTCCTATCTAGAAGGCTGCAGAACACTGAGAATAACTCATTTTCAGGGCATTTATTGGCTCTTGAGCTGTAGGTGTTGGTGCCAGCTATGTGTCTTTGCACATCAAATGTTGCCCTCTGGAGGCAGAGATCTGGCTAAATTTCTGATGACGACTTGGATCTTTGTGCAAAGTAGAAATCCAGAGGATAAATTTTCAAGTTACAGTGGGGCATGTTGACTTGGAGGCCATGAGTTATAACCTTCCTGCGGCACACGATGTTGTGGCATCTGGATATGTTTTCAGCTTCTCCTGATCCACCACATCGACCACGCATCCAAGAGGCATGGTCAAGACTTCGTGTTAGATAAGTGCACGAATGTGATTCAGTGGTTAAAATAATAACCCTTCCCTCAAATTAACTATTTTAGATTTAAACCTATTCTGTTTAATGGATATAAGAGACTGAGTTATTAGGATACAAGACTCCTTTTTTAATTACCTCTAAAGATAAGTTGACATTTTAAAAAAAAACTTCTGAAGTGCTGAAGGAAAAAGATCAAATGGAATTTTAATAACATGTTTATTTTCAGGCTGTGAAAGGTGATTAGATAAAAATAAATGAATAGTCTTTGATTCCCTTTTCTTAGGATGTTTTAATGAGTTTGGCCAAAGCTGTTGCCAATGCAGCTGCCATGTTGGTACTAAAGGCAAAGAATGTTGCCCAAGTGGCAGAAGACACTGTCCTACAGAACAGGGTGATTGCTGCTGCCACCCAATGTGCCCTCTCCACCTCCCAGCTTGTGGCATGTGCCAAGGTAAGCCAGCTGGTACCCTAGCCCTTTCTACCTAGTATCGTGTATTCTTATGTGCCTCCAGGCATCTGGGGAGTATCAGGGGCAGAATTTGTTCAAATAGTATTGAGATTTAGAGCTTGCTTCAGTGATGATAGGTCGTACATGATGATAGGATTTTATCGTAAGCCGTCTATTCTTTTATCATTTGTTCTTTGCCCAAGTCCTCAGGCCGTTGGTACTTTTCACTAGTTCATTTCTGTTTGCAAATTGCTATGTCTCCCCTTTGGACTTCTCAGTGTGTCTTTACACCTGCATAAAAATAGTTCTTGCCTTATGTGATACTGCATTATAAATGGATTCAGAAATAATCCACAGAGTTTATGGGAACCCTTTCTAGGCTGTGGGCGAATGGGGATGTGAATTGTTGTGAGGGTATACACACTGTGTGTCATACATCACCTCATTACATCTCCCTGGCAGTCCTGCAAATTAAGCACTATTATCTCTAGTTTACTGATAGGAACCTGAGGCCCTCTAATGTTAGTACATTAAGGCCACAGAAGTAGTAAGTGGCAGAACTAGGGTTATAACTCAGGTCCATCTGCCTCCAAATACCCTTTCCCCTCCACTTCATGTGTCCTCGCGGTGATGATGCATCAGAAGATGGAACTGTCTGTTTCTGGACTTGAGGGCCTGTCATGTTGTATAGATCTGTGATCGGGCTCAGCGTGGCATCCATAGCCTGTGGGAGGATTTGCAGCATCTCTTGGAAGTGTCCTCAATCGTCTCCCTCAAGCTTTCCTTGCCCACACTGCTAGAATTTGCAGGGAACTGACAGAACCCCCCTATGATGCAGAGTTTCAGGTGTTTTGGGAATAAAAATAAAATTCCTTCAGGTAGTCTTTGTATCCCAACTCAGAAGACTCAATCCAAGGGATCCGAAAAGGGAGGAGGTATAATCGGGAAGCTCAGAAATTTCTCCCTGTGTAAGTAGGGCAGTAGTGTGGACTATCACGTGTGACTAATGAAGATATAAATTAGCAGACATGTAAAATCACAAGGATGAGGTAGAACAGCAGAGTGTGTGCGACCATAGCAATGGTTGAGGTGAATCCCTGGTCCTGTAAGTAAGAAACCGAGGCCCAGAGCAGGAAGGGATTTGATGGGACTGTGAGAGGACATGGGAAATAAGGATTGAACCATGGTGTCCAAAACCTGTTCCTGTCTCGCTTCAGGTTGTGAGCCCCACTATCAGCTCCCCTGTGTGCCAGGAGCAGCTGATTGAAGCAGGGAAGCTGGTGGACCGCTCAGTGGAGAACTGCGTGCGCGCCTGCCAGGCAGCCACTACCGATAGTGAGCTCCTGAAGCAGGTCAGTGCCGCGGCCAGCGTGGTCAGCCAGGCCCTGCATGATCTCCTGCAGCATGTGCGGCAGTTTGCCAGCCGAGGCGAGCCCATCGGCCGCTATGACCAGGCCACCGACACCATCATGTGTGTCACTGAGAGCATCTTCAGCTCCATGGGTGATGCTGGTAAGGCACTGTGCTGTGGGTGTGTGGGTGGGTTTTGGGGTGCTGCTCGCCCACAGGGAAGATGAAGGCTGCCTGGATGACTGGCCAGGGCAAGTTCTCATCAAAGACTGCCCCACTGAAGCTTGGAAAAAGATAAAAGATGCTCCCATACCCATGCTTACAGACTTTAATAAAGTTCACCACGTTTTGTTATAATGGCTAGATTTTGTTATTTTGTTAGATTCGCAGTGAATTCCTTTGTTCTGCAAATGCACATGTTAGGTATGATATGGCAAAGTTGGAGCAGCCACAGAAGGAAACAAGATCAAGGCTTGGAATGAAGAAGTTTATTATACTTGCATGTCCCCTGGAGGGGGTCACCGCATGCCACACAGGGTCATGGGAGAGCACCGGGGTGGTCAGGAGGGAGAAGACAGGAGCAAGGGTTGGCCTAGACAATTGGCCTTTTTTTNTTATGTAATCAGAAAAAAGTTCTCTTCTTAGAAAAAAAATCTGCTACATTGGATTTTACAGTTTTACCTTTATGCTATAAAACTGTTTTATACAAAGATACATTTATACATTTATTTATTTTATTTTATTTTTTAGGGATGGGGTTTCTCCATGTTGGTCAGGCTGATCTCAAACTACCGACCTCAGGTGATCCACCCACCTCAGCCTCCCAAAGTGTTGGGATTACAGGCGTGAGCCACCACGCCCGGCCTGACCATGGCCTTTATTGAAGCTTCCTTGGGAAATTCAAGGCAGGGTAAACTATTTAGGACTGGCTAGTTTAAATAATTTTGGCAGGCTCTAAATTATGGAGGTGGTAGCTAGTTACCTGGTATCTGGCCCCAGGATGATCCAGGCAGAGAAACAGTGTCTTCTGGGTGTCTGGGCCAGACAGAGGAGGAAAAGCTCTGGATTGGTTAGTTTGCATGTCAAAGACATGTTCCCTGCTGAGCCTGTGCAGTCTCTCAGTTGGCCAGCCCTAAGAGGACAGTTTGTCTCCGGCAGAAAGGTGTTTTCAGATCCCAAAGCATCATACATAATACACGGTTAATTTAAAAGCATTTGCAGTACACCTTTTTATACTGTATTGAAAAGTAAGTCTCCCCAAACCCAGCTGCCCAGGCTGGAGTGCAGCGGTACAATCTTGGCTCACTTCATCCTCTACCTCCCGGGTTCAAGAGATTCTCCTTCCTCAGCCTCTGGAGTAGCTGGGACTACAGGTGTACGCCACCATGCCCGGCTTATTTTTGTATTTTTAGTAGAGATGGGATTTTACCTTGTTGGCCAGGCTGGTCTCAAACTCCTGACCTCAGGTGATCTGCTCACCTCGGCCTCCCAAAGTGCTGGGATTACAGCAGTGTGCCACCGTGCCCAGCCTGGACTTTTTTCATTGCCACCTGTATGCTCATCTTTTTAGTGGCAGCAGAGTATTCTATTTTGTGTAGGCATCATAATTTAACCATTAATCTTTTAGTGGACATTTAGGTCATTTCTAAGTTTTTTGTTAGTTTGTTTTGCTTTTACAAAAATACTACAGTGAACATTCTTGTAAAAATAGTTTACTTTTGTAGGTTCATATGTAGGGTAAATTCCTATTACTAGAGATGCTGGGCCAGTAGGTAGATTTTTTTCTTTAAATGTGTCTAAGAAATTTTTCTCCAGAAAGGACCCACAGTTTGCATCCCTACTAGTAATTTGTAAGCAATCTATTTTTGTGCTTCCTTGCCAGCCTAGAACAATACCTTATAACGAGTTTATATATTTTTTTAAGAAAGTTGTCTTGTGTTCTTCTGTAATCTTAAATGCTTTAACAAGATAGGAATGCTCCACACATTTGAATTTGTTGTTGTTTTTGATAATCCTTTTATTTTGAAATATTTTTAAATTTGCAAAAGAAGTTGCAGAGGTAATATGGAGCATTCCCATGACCTTTCCCAGTTTCTCCATTTTTGACTTCTTTCCTATAGGATAGCACATTTGTCAAAACCAGGAAATGAGCATTGGTACATTACTAACTAAACTGCAGGCATTATTCAGATTTCATCAGTTTTTCTGCTGATGTCCTTTTTCCATCTCAGGATCCAGTCCGGGACACCACACTGACTTTAGCACATTTTTATTTCAGTAAAAGCTTTTTCTTCCCCCTTTTTGTTGTAGTGCTTCAGCATTCTTCTCAGATGACCTTTGCTAGAGGAAGAAGTCCCTTACATTTGAATCGTTCTATTTTTTAATGTTGATCATTATACTCCTCCCACTTGCAGAAGGACATTAAAATCAATTTCAGTAAAATCGCAGGGACAATAAGACCAAACAATAATGCAAGATCAGAATCAGTGCTGGGAAAAAAAAAAAGGATGAGCAAAGAGAAAATTGGCAGGGAAAACTCCAGGCCAAGGCAACTGGTGTCCATGCTTCTATTAGCAAAGGCCAAATGGCATACATCAAGTGGATTGTGTGATATCCCTCATCTAGTGCTAGTTCACCTACACATTAATACAAAATCGAAAAATAATTTTGCTCTGTGCCAGTTCTTCAGAAAGTTTATTATAGAGGCTTTTGTGTAAGTGGTTTTCAAAGTGAAGAAAGCAATGTTTTCTATGTAAGTATTTACTAATGTTAAATTTTTGTAATTTTGTTTCCTGCTCTCTCTCTCTTTTTTTTTTTTTTTTAATTTTTAAATGGAGTTTCACTCCTGTTGACCAGGCTGGAGTGTAATGTCACCATCTCAGCTCACTGCACCCTCCTCCTCTGTGTTCAAGTGATTCTCCTTCCTCAGCCTCCTGAGTAGCTGGGATTACAGGCATGTACCACCAGGCCTGGCTAAGTTTGTATTTTTGGTAGAGGCAGGGTTTCTCCATGTTGGTCAGGCTGGTCTCAAACTCCTGACCTCAGGTGATCCACCTGCCTTAGCCTCTCAAAGTGTTGGGGTTATAGGCGCGAGCCACTGCACCTGGCCTCCCTTCCCTCTCTTTTTATAATGTGTTCCTCTTTGGCTGCTTCTGTCCTGTTTATGCCTCATAGTGAATGGGTGAACCTGGGTATGTTTGGGGAGTACCATCTTGGGGGCCACAGGGAATATTTTCCTTCTGGGTTCTAATTTGGATGCACAGTTTAGGAGTAGAGCACAGCGGTTCAGTTTCCTTTCTCCCCCTTACCAGAGGAGAGACAAGACTGTACGGCTCCTGAGGTTTTACTGACCTTTGAAAAGCAGACAAACAGACCACATCCTCTATTCCATCCTCTAGGTGAAATGGTGCGCCAGGCGCGGGTCCTGGCCCAAGCCACGTCAGACCTTGTCAATGCCATGAGATCAGATGCAGAAGCCGAAATTGACATGGAGAATTCGAAGAAGCTCCTGGCAGCAGCAAAACTCTTGGCCGACTCCACTGCTCGCATGGTGGAAGCTGCAAAGGTATTCTACTGGATTTGTTTGCGTGAAAAGTGAACACTATTAACTGTTAAGATTTGGAGGTACCTTCCAGACGGGGGATGGTCAGCTGAGAATGCATTTTTATTTGCTTAAAACCTATATGGCTTGTAACATCTAACCCTGTTCTTGTGGCAAAGTAGGTGATGGAACATCTGAATTAAATGCTTCAAGGGAGTGGTACTGACTCAGCCATAGCAGCAAAGTACCTTCTTGAGGGAGGGCTCTTGTTCCATTTGGTCATTGCTGTGGTCCACATTGAATGTGGTGACTAATTTAAACCTAATGTTTTCAACAGCAAATTCATGTAAACCTATTCTCTTCCTTAATGCCTTAATGTTACTGTGCCCTCTACTTGACTCCTCAACTAAACTTCTATCAAGATTTTGCACAGTAGACTATTTCCTACTTCACTGTTCTTTAAATTCCAGTCACAGTTTTAAATATCATAAAAGGATGAGGAGTTAAGAGTTAGTTTTGTGCTTTTTGACAGCTATGCTATAGCATAATGCTTATAAAACCTAGTGATTCTGAACCAGGAGTCTGTTAACACAGCTCCCCGTGAAACATATTAAAATGCACGTGCCTCAGTTTCATCCCCAGAGATTGTGATTCACAAGGTCACTGGTAGGACCAAGTGTGTATATATGTGTGGTGTGTGTGTGTGCATGCGTGTGTGTGTGTCTTTAGGTTCTGCAGGATATTCCAACGTGTACCTCTAGGTGATAACTGTTTTAAATGAATAAGGCTATATTTTTTCTGGGTTTTTATTATGTAGCTAGCACACATTTCTTGTAGAATTAATAGAAAATGCAGATAAATGTAAAAAAAAGAAAATAAAAATCACCTTCAAATTCCTGCCTCCAAAATAATATTTAAATGTATTTCTATGCATATAGGATTTATTAAGTCCAGGCATGGTGGCTCATGCCTGTAATCACAGCACTTTGGGAGGCCAAAGTGGGTAGATCGCCTAAGGTCAGGCATTAGAGAGCAGCCTGCCCAACATGGTGAAACCACGGCTCTACAAAAACTTAGCCAGGCATGGTGGGACACGCCTGTAATCCCAGCTACTCAGGAGGCTGAGGAAGGAGAATCGCTTGAACCCGGGAGGTGGAGGTTGCAGTGAGCAGAGATCGAGCCACTGCACTCCAGGCTGGAGGACAAGAGCAAAACTCCTTCTCAAAAAAGAAAGATGCATTAAGTGTCTCCATATCTTATGTCATGTCCCTGGCTTCAGGGAAGTGGTAGTGTATCTCAACCTGATATGTCCATTACTTCACTTAAACTATATTGTGACACATACCGTGCCACGTAGAGGATCTCTCCTGGCTGACCGGCCATAGTGTTACCTGAAGGAGTGAGAGTTCTTTGAGACACCTCTTGGGTAGGGGGGAAGAAGAGACACAGGAAGGGGCAGAGTCAGCTTCCTTCCTTTGTTTCCTAATCCCTGTTTCAGCCAATAAGCTCTGCTTTTAACCACTTCTTTAAGCAGTATATATATGTTTATATTATATAGATTTATGTAAAAATTATATATTAGGGTTTTACGTAGTAGTTGAATTTTTAAAAAGGTTTTACTGGTTTACCCCACCCCTGTCAGTCTACACTATAGCTATTTCAGGCAAACTCATGTTCACAAAAAATTACTTGCTAGGCTAGAAAGAACTATAGGGTAAATCTAGTCCATTCCTTATTTTACAATTGAAAAAAATTAAAACTTAAAAAGTTGAATGCTAATGCCACATAAGCAGTACCGGGCCAGGCCAGTGTGCACATTTTGTTTCTTGATGTGACTGTTTACCAAGCCAATTCACTGCATTTACCAAGTCACCAAAAACTGTTTCTTCTAAGTATTTATGTGATTTTGGGAGTTTTGGTTACTTACATTAAATGGGACAATGTTAAGGCTTTCTGTAAATTCTTTTAACTTTTAGTTAAAAGTTTTCATTTTGTCTTTGTAGCAGTATTTTAATTTGCTGAATTTTGTTGAAAGCTAAAGAACGTGGACTGGTTAGAGTTCAAAGGATTATATTTAACATGCAGAAAAAATATATTTCATGATTAGTAACTAAGATTTCAGGACCAAGATTAGTACCCCATATCTGATACATATTCACCATAAAAAAAAAAAAAAAAAAACATTGCTGAGCAAGGACCCAAAGCATCCACATCAGTGTGAAGTGCAGAAATGCTGGTTTCCAGCTGCTCGAAATACATAAAATTAAGGCTGATGTGCACTTGAGACATAGATAAAGGAGTGGCTTAGAATATATCTGATGACCGGAAAAAAACAAAATGACTTTCATAAACTTGCAAAAGAATCCAAAAGTAGCCCAAACAATCCTTTTACATATGCAATGAAGAAATAAAAATTTTCAATTGCTAGAAACACAAAATCAAGATTATGAGAGTGGTTAAAGTTTGGAAGAATACAAGATTCTATTCAAGAGGTTGCCAGAATAATTTTACCACAGACGTTAAACCTATTCCATCTGTATGCGTTGCTATAACTTTTATAAATAGCTCAAAGAAATAGGTTCTTATAAATTGGTAAATTTAGCACATTGGCCACTTGGAAAATCTAGACGTTCAGAAAATTGATTTTTGATAAATCAGTGTGCTGTTCTCTGCTGTTCTCTCTGCCTCCAGAGCAAATGTTATTTGCCTGAAAGGGTTCATAGGAAGAAACGTGTTGATCTGTAGACATCAAGCACACGTTACAAAGCATTCGGGCCCTGGTGAGGGAAATCTTGATTGCTGCTGTTCTTGCTGTTGGGAGACGAAGGCTGGATGTGCTGTGAATGTTTTTGAATTATTATAGAGTAAAATTATATCCTTTCTCTACCGTACCATTAGCCTTCCCCTGCTTCAGAATCCCACCCATCTATACCCACTTAGATTTCTAAGACATGGTCAACTGAAAGCAACAAAGTAAAAGGGCTAGGGCTGGACAAAGGAAGTGTGACTGGCTACGCACAGTGCCTGCCCCGTTTTCTGTCTGGTTGATGGCATTAAATTTCTCTCATTAATTCAGTACATTTAGGTGCCATCCCTACTTTCCTGTACTTTCCAACTCTGGCTCTCTAGGAATGTGATTTCTGGTCATGGTCTGTCTTTAACAAAATTTTCTTGGTGTCTTTTTTAATGGCATTCCTGAGCCTTTCCTCCACCCTTCCCCCTCCTCCCTCTGTCCGCACCTGAGTCTACGCTGACTCTTACCCCTTCACATTTACCTGTGCCACGGGGTATTTCAGGAGTGACATGAAGACATATGTCATTACCGTGTCATGCCAATGAAGAGAATATTCTCCCTGGGAGAGATGGGGAGAAGGGAGATTTGATCTTCCCATCTTTTAAACCATGGGTTTCTGGCCACAGGTTAATTTGTATGGACCACCAAAGCAATGTTCTCAAGTGTTTAATTATTACCTTGGATTTCTAACTGCTTAGCCATGCAATTTTGAAACATCCCCTGGTAGGTAATTTTTGTTGCATAAGCAAACATCTTCATCATAAAGATATTACTTGCAGCATTTGACTGTCCTTCCAAATGCCTTCTATTACTAAGAAAAAATAATACTGAAGGCATGAATTCAGTGATGTCCCCCACTGGACCACTTGAAATCTGTATTTTCACCTTTGCAGGGGGCTGCAGCCAACCCAGAGAATGAAGACCAGCAGCAAAGGCTGAGAGAAGCTGCAGAAGGTCTCCGGGTAGCAACCAACGCAGCTGCCCAGAATGCTATTAAGAAAAAAATCGTCAACCGACTGGAGGTCAGGAAAGAGGCCGGCTTTCTGGGATGCCCATCTTAGATTGCAGAGTTATTTGAAGAGATAGTTGAATTAACAAGATGATGCCCATATAAAGAAAGCTAAGTCAGCCGGGCGCAGTGGCTCATGCCTATAATTGCAGCACTTTGGGAGGCTAAGGTGGGCGGATCTTGAGGTCAGGAGTTTGAGACCAGCCTGACAAACATGGTGAAACCCTGTCTCTACTAAAAATAGAAAAATTAGCTGGACATGGTGGCGAACCCTTGTAATCCCAGCTATTCAGGAGGCTGAGGCAGGAGAATTACTTGAATCTGGGAGGCGGAGGTTGCAGTGAGCCGAGCTTGCACCATTGCGCTCCAGCCTGGGCAACAGAGTGAGACTCTGTCTCAAAAAAAAAAAGAGACAGAAAGCTAAGTCAGGGTTAACATCATTGTTTAAAGGTTTGAGTACTATAAAAGCATTGACACAATTGGAAAAAAACTGCTTCAGTAAGCTCAAATCCTTTCTGCGTCTAATGTTCAGGAACAGAATGCTGACTCGTTTCAGGAGGAACCAGATAATTTTTTTCTAGCATTAAAGGATATACACATTCAAGAAGGGCCTTTTGCTGAAAATGCTTCTATTTTGTTGGAGGCAATGAGTTTCTCAGGGCTTCTCATAGGAAATACGGATTTCAAAGACTGGAGGTGAAGATTAGGCTTGGGTGGAGAGGTATGGAAGGGAGTAAGTGAAATATATTTGTTATTTTTTGAAATATTTATTCTGAAAAAGAAAGTTGAAATAGTAATAGGCACAAACTATGTTTAAAAAAAGAAGTTTGGTGATCGTGGTAGCTCACACCTCTAATCCCAGCACTTTGGGAGGCTGAGGCGGGCAGATCACCTGAGGTCAGGAGTTTGAGACCAGCCTGGTCAGTATGGAGAAACCCCATCTCTACTAAAAATACAAAAGAAAATTAGCTGGGCTTGGTGGTGCATGCCTGTAATCTCAGCTACTCGGGAGGCTAAGGCAGCGGAATCACTTGAACCCGGGAGGCAGAGGTTGCAGTGAGCCGAGATCGTGCATGCCATTGCACTCTAGCCTGGGCAACAAGAGTGAAACTCTGTCTCAAAGAAAAGAAAAGAAAAAGTTTATACTACAAATGCACACAGGAGACCCTTACACTAAAATTTGAGAGTTTGGAAGCTGAGACCCTGCTTGTGCATTGAGAAGTGCCTCCATATGCAGTCTGCTATATTCTGGAAGAAAAGTAGTGTTCTTGAAAAAAGGCAAGAGGGTAAACATGATTAAGTGCCATGGTGGGAAATGCTCTACGTTTTGTAACTAAGGCTTCTGTTTTCTGTGAGAGGAGGGTCATGGGCACCAGCATTTGTGCTTGAACCATCTATGCTGCTTGTGTGAGATTATTTTTCCCGAAAACATTTAGATTTGGTGCAGCTTGTCATTGTCATTCTGATTGTGGAATCATCCCTTTTGTTTTTGAGACAGACAAATGAACTTTAAGGCTTGAGCTTTCAAGAATGCCTGTCTTTGTCATTTGTCCCAGGGGATGTCAACACAAGGAAGATAGTATGTTGTAAGATTAGGGTCATCACTGGTTTTCTTTTTCTTTTTTTTTAAGGTGGGGTTTCACCATGATGGCCAGGCTGGTCTTGAACTCCTGACCTCAGGTGATCCACCCACCTCGGCCTCCCAAAGTGCTAGGATTACAGGCGTGAGCCACAGCACCTGGCCTTATCACTGGTTTTAAAAGGCAGAGCCTGCCCTTTGGAGTTCCTGTAGAGCAACAAACCTGTGCTGACTTTGGTGGAAGTGAATGTAGAACATGCATGTGTGTTACATATGCAGACCTGGACTCACGTGTCACTCCTCTGCAGGTTGCAGCCAAGCAGGCCGCAGCGGCAGCCACGCAGACCATTGCCGCCTCCCAGAATGCGGCCGTTTCCAACAAGAACCCTGCGGCCCAGCAGCAGCTGGTCCAGAGTTGCAAGGTGAGGTTCCGGTGCACGAAGAGCCGGGTCAGCTGCAGATGACCCTGATAACATTAGAACGCCAAGTCCCCTGGTAATTCAGTTAAGACAGATTATCCAAGCTCCTAATCCAGTTTGCTGCAGTTCCCATGTTGCAGGTGTATACACGTCTGGTTTTTGTCCATTAAGTGGCTGGCCTGTGTTTGGAAGGAAGGTCTGGTTTTCTTCCAGCATTGTCTTCCTTTTGTCCACAATTTTCTTTTCAAGGGTCTGAACCAAAGAGGATCAATGATGAGGCTGTTTTAGGGCTCTGAAATAGGAAGGAAGTGTTGAGTTTCTAGAGTGCACTTCTTTTAGAGGCAGGACTTCGAATTCAGCCTTTGCTCCCTGGAGCAGGGTTGATTTCCTGCTTTATCCTAATTGGACCTCAAGGATTTATTTCATCCGGTCTGGCCTCTGTGACTTTGTGCTTTGGTGCTTTCTCTTGTTCTGCTTTGTCTCTATTCTTCTGACACCTGGGCCTTGATGCTAAATTGAGGCCAGTTTACTACAAAAGGTACAGTAGACACCCCTGTTGGTTTCTCTAAGAGCCCAGGGACTTGACTCTCCCAGGGTACCTCTGAATCGTGGCAGACACAAAATCCAATTGCAGAGCCACTGCCCACATGTGGGTGGCACATCTGGCTGGCATCTTCTGGAAGTATTTGCAACTAGTCTTAGTAGCTGAGCGGGAGGCATATCTGTCTGTGCTGAGGTTATAAGAACAAACTGCACCCTCTTTCTCCTTCAGATCTCTGCCAAATGATTCACATGTGAGGGGTGCCACTGTTCCCACTTCAGAAATGGCTTTACTTCTGTTGGGGAGCTGCCGGGAGCCCTCTGTTTCTGATTCTGGGTTCTCCAAAGCCAGCCCTGTTGCTTTTGGGGACTGAATGTGCCCCAGGAAGAAAAGCCTCAGTGACAGAGTAGGGTCCTGAGCCAGTGTCTTTGGGCGCTGTGTGGATATAGAAGGGGCCTTGCTGAGAGGGAGGCCCCTCCTGTGGGGAGTTTGCTTCCTATTGGGTCCTCAGCTCAGCTGCCAGCAGGGGTGAAAACTTGTTATCTTTCTTCTCAGGGAGCATGTGCTGCTCACATGCAGGGTCATGCCGCTGGATGAGTGAGGCCTCTTGCCCCTCTTCTGCAAGGAGATTGAAGATACTAGGTCTTGAGTGTCACTGCCAGCAAATGAAAGGATTGAAATGGAGAGAGGGAAGTGGAGCAAATGCCTAGAACCAACAAAACAAGCAATCCTAAAGGGGGCCTGGGAAAAATTCCATGGAAATGTTTTTTTTAACCTGTGCTGGAGCAGCCCTGGAAAAAATATGTGTCACCAGGCCAGTATGCGCTGGATGCCTTTATCCACAATGATGCCATGGTGCTGTGACATCTGAGAACCTCATTTACCTCATTCTCTGGTTAGTGAGGTTCTCAGAGGTGTGAGCACAGAAAGGAAATGTGGACAGAACATAGAGAAATAAAGCCTCATCTGCCATGGCACCGTAGGAGCCTGTTACATAAAGCAGCCCTGCCTCACAGAGTGTAGCACCTCTCTCCTTTCCCCTGGCTTTGGGCTCTCCAGTTTGAGAAATGAGAAGTGTTACTTAGAACAGAGAAAGACGGGCCATCGCAACAGAAAGCCTGGTGCACAGAATGCATGCCTGCGAAGTAAGAAGCCAAAGCACTTACATGCTTTGGTAGACAAGTATTTCCCTCGCTTTCTGAACATGGGGCCACATGACTGGTTTACCACCTGGGAATCATGTAGATCCTTTGATTCTAGCTTTGCAACACTGGTGAGCCAGATGGTATGAGTTGCAACTAGGGAAATTCTGTTAGGTCTCATCATAGACAGTCATCTTCTAAGGAATGTATTGCGACCTCCGGGACCACAGAGTAGAGTATGTGTAGAGAAGATGCCCACAAAATCGGATTCAATGTTCGTAAGGACCCAGCTACTTACTGCACAGTGTCATTCCAAGGCTGGTGTCCCCTGGGAGTGGATGGGACATCCAGAAACCGCACTTGGGTCATGTTCTAGCTGCTTTGGATGATCCCACCATTCTAGCCATGCTGCTTTTATTTCCTTGCCTTCTGTAGGCAGTGGCAGATCACATCCCTCAGCTGGTCCAGGGAGTGCGGGGGAGCCAAGCTCAAGCCGAAGACCTGAGTGCCCAGCTGGCTCTCATCATCTCCAGCCAGAACTTCCTCCAGGTAACACGGCCGTGGTCACCTTGGGCTCACACAGAGCCACTGTCTGGGCAGGGGCTGCCCTTTAGGGAGAGGAGTTGATTAAAACCCCTGCATCAGCTAAGTCTTTGCAGTAGGCAGGCCTTGAAGGTCTCTCCTTCACCTTTACAGTTTCAGGAGAGATGGATTCAGCTTGGCAAAGCGGATTGCTGATATGCAGGGAAATTGCCCTGGGGAGATGGCATATAATCCATTTTCCTAGGATTATCAGGTTTATTTCTCTTCAAAGAGAAGAAAACATGTAAAAAGTTGCAAGTTGTGATGAACAGCCTAGAACTAGGCATTGCTTTAAGTTTTCGTTTCCAGAGAGTTTAATGCCATTATTCATGGACTGGGGAAAGGTTGTTCAATGCTTCTTGTAAGATATGATCGTTCTTTGTGGCAGTTGTACAGTTAGTATTGTCAGTCCCTGTGGGGTAAAGGGTAGATTCATTTTAAGGAAAATCAAATAAAAATATTAAGCTATGGGAAAAGTCCCCTTTACATGCACCTTATATTTAAATCTCTCTACTTTATCAGCACTTTTTCTCGACTTATATGTCATAAGCAGTTGATATGATGAGGTGGATCAATTCCCCATCCCTTTCTAGTTCAACTGATAGTTGTGGGACCCAGCAATACATCTATTGGGCTTATTTTTCAAGTTTTGTAACTCTTAACATGCAGAAGTAAAACATGAAAGATTTGATGCATCACCTCATATTTTAACTACATACATATACAACACAGGTATGTATGTGTGTATGTGTGTGTGTGTATATATACATGTATTCTTTTAAATTGGTATTCATTGTATATAGATCCCTTGTGTTTTTCATCTAATATATTATGAGTGTTAATGATTTTGCATAATCATTTGTTATATGACTATACTCTTCATTTGACTTTTCCCTCATCATGGACATACAGCTTTTTAATTTTTTGCCATCATGAATAACTTGTGATGTAATAAAAATATTTATGTGCCCATGTCTTTGTTCTCTTCTTGAATTCCTAGTGATAGGTTTGTAAACCGCTTATTTTTATCTTTGGGACATTGCGAATCATGACTTGGACAAGGCATTTCTTTCTTCATCTGGGAGGGGAGAGGACCTGGAGCCAGTCGTGGGTACTGTCTCCACCCTGGCAAGATTGTAGGGCTTTAAGATAGAGCTGTGTAGATGTGTTCCTGGTTCCACTCTGTCCATGCCCTTGTTTTCCCTTTTTCTTTTGTTTTGTTTTTTAAACTTTGCTATTATAGACACTCAGATCTCTGCAAGGGAAGGTTGAAAATAAGTAGAAATTGAATTGATGGATCAAAAAGTTTACACATTTTAAACTTCATCCATGTTATAAAATTGCTCTTCCAGGGCTTTGAACAAGTCTAAATTTACAACTTAGCGGTATATGGAGCATGCTTTTCAGTATATCTTTTATGAGACTGGGAATTAAGCATTTAAGAAAACATGTATGTTTCTGCCAGTTTGCTCTGTAAAACTATTTTTATTTGATTTTGCATTTCTCCAATACTCACAATGTTAAACATTTTTCATATGTTTCAGTTATTTTTTATTATGCAAAATTATCTGTTTATGCTTTTTATATATTCATCGTAGCTCTTATAAATATTCAGTAACTCTTTAAATATTAAAAATATTAATTTTTGTCCTTAATATTTATCATCTGGCATTTGTTCTAAGTGCAGTTTCATAACATATATATTAAAAGTCCTAAAAGTATGTATACTCTTTGATCCAGAAATTCTACTTTTAAAAATTTATACAGAGAAAGTTATAAATGTATGCAGATTTAGCTACAAAGCTGTTTATCATAGCATTGTTTATTACATTGGAAAAAATGGAAATATGCCCAACAATGGAGAATTGAGAAATGGCAACAGAGTCATATAGTGGAATATTATATACTTATTTAAAAGGCAGGAAATGTGAGACCATGAGATTGTGAAATAGAGTAAATAGTATGATCTTATTTTTCAAAATATATGTACATACACCTAGATATCCATGCACTGGTAAAATTTTTCTGCTTTGTGAGATATGAGGTCATTTTAGCTGTTTTATTTGTCTGTCTTCATTTTCCTAAGCAGTCTTTTGGGTGTATGGGAGACTCAGAATAAAGAGCTGTTCTGAGAAATAAAAAGAAACCTATTTAATAAGAAACTCTCTTTGAAGAATGTTTTAAATGAGAATTTCAAGCCACTATTCTAATTTCACCTCCTCTACCCTCCAAGACACCTCCATTACTTCTTTTTTTAAACATTCCTAAGATGTATTGCCCTAGAGTATCTGACTTGAGGTGGCAGTTTGTGAGTAGGGGATACGTTGTTTAATACTCCCTTTTTTTAGGGCACAATCAGTTCTGACTGCTGTGGAGTCATTGCTGCTTGGGTCTCTCCTCTCTGTCTCTTGCTGCCCGGAAGCCATCTTACTTTCTTTTCACCTCTCTACAGCCTGGAAGCAAGATGGTGTCCTCTGCCAAAGCCGCAGTGCCCACTGTGAGTGACCAGGCTGCAGCCATGCAGCTGAGCCAGTGTGCCAAGAACCTGGCCACCAGCTTGGCAGAGCTGCGTACCGCCTCGCAGAAGGCAAGTAGACCGTGTCACAGGAGTTAGCTTGTCAGGAAGGGAGCTGGGGTGGCATGGGTACCATCCAGGACCTGAACACTGCTGAACCTATCTTGGCAGAGTTATCCATTCCACTTGCATGACTATTAAAGATGCCCCTGTGGGTTGGCTTTTATTGCATTAAGCCACCATCTCCCACACTTAGTATTCACTTTTTGGTTTCAGATGCCTTTCGCTGAACTATTTTGAGTTGAGTTGCATACTTCCTCTTCCTCCTCCTCGTCCCATATCCTGGGACAAGCAGTGGTCCATTTTTCACAGTCTTAGGGGATAATGGTAGTCATCAGTGTCTTGGTGCCAGCTAAATTGTGGGCCAAAATAAGTGTTCATATATTCCAGGTATCATCTTCTGAACTTAGTAACAAATTATATAGGCAGAAAATCAACTTTGAAGGGTCATCTTTATTATTTAATGTTTCACATCTTGCATGGGAGCATTCACCTTAACAAGATTTTCAAGAGAACAGAATTGAAGACTAAATGAATTTCTGTCTCTGGAGTGTATTAATTACCAAAGGGCCTCATTTGCTACTCTGTTTGATGTGGCATTAGCATGAAGTTCTAGCATGAATTCACTCTTCTTCACTGTAGCAATCCCTTTATAGAAATAAGCAGCCTCGTAAATTGGTAAGAGAAGGTAGAAGCTGACTTGAATGTTTAATATGAGGAGCATATTACACAGCCAAATGAAAATATCCACAGCTTTAGACCATACCCAATAAAAAAGTATTTAGACATGTGTTTCTCAAATAGAGGTCCTCACCTGGGGATGCTTATTAGAATGCACATCCCTGGGCATTGCCTCTGAGAAAGCAGATTAGAATTTCTCATCGTAGAGCCTGAACATCTGCATTTTCACAAGCTTGTTCGCTGAATCAGACACATATGCCAACATCGAACCACTGCTCCAGAACAGTGATCCTCAAAGTGGGACTCAAGCAAGACTGTCTACTGGGTACAGGAAGACACTTTTTTTTGTTTTTTCGTGAGACAGGTTCTTGCCCTGTTGTCCAGACTAGAGTGCAGTGGTTCAGTCATTGCTCACTGGAACCTGTCCATCTGCTGGACTTAAGCAATCTCCCACCTCAGCCACTTGAGTAGCTGGACAACTGGCATGTGCCACCACCTCCAATTAATTTTTTTTTGTTTTGTTTTAGATACGAGATTTCATCATACTTTTTGTTTTAGAGACAAGGTTTCACCATGTTGCCTAGGCTGGTCTTGAACTGCTGAGCTCAAGTGATTCTCCCAAAGTGCTAGGATTATAGGGGTGAGCCACCATAAAAGGATTAAGCATTAAGAGTGCAGGCTCTAATCCCAGCACTTTGGGAGGCTGAGGTAGGTAGACTGCTTGATTCCAGGAGTTCCAGACAAGCCTGACCATCGTGGTGAAACATTGTCTGTACTAAAAATACAAAATTAGCCAGGTGTGGTGGTGCACGCCTATAATTCCAGCTACTCAGGAGGGTGAAGCATCAGAATCACTTGAACCCAAGAGGCAGATGTTGCAGTGTGCCAAGACCATCCCGCTGCACTCCAGCCTGGGTGACAGGGCGAGACTCTGTCTCTTTAAAAAAAAAAAGGTGCAGACTCTGGAATGAGACTGTCATTGACTAATTTTGTGACCTAGACAAGTTAGTTAACCTCTCTGTGCCCCAGTTTCCTTCTTAATACTGACGCATACAAATCAATTAGTATTTATTTCTGCTGTTGTTACTATTATCTAAAAATGGAAAGAAATGAAAGTGTTCCAGTATTTAGTATACTGATCAATAATTACACATGTATATAATTATTTATGCAAGTGTATATTGAGGGCATAGAATCAAAGAATTTGGAGATCAGTGTTCTAAATAACCAAGAGATGAAGTAGTATTCATAAGTTACTAAGGAAAAAAATTTTTATAATCTTCAGTACAGAAGCATAATGATTTATAATCCAGAAATTTGTAAAGAGAATCAGTAAAGTTGATATAGCCTTGCCCCCAGGGTCCTGGGTAGGTTCATTTGTTCATTCACTCATTCACTACATGTTTCCCGCCTCTGTGTACACACATGGCTGTGCTAGGTGCCCTAAAAACAACCCAGCCACAGTGAATAAATGATCCACTGAATCTAAGAGGCAAGTGCATTTCAGATAAGGATCACTTCCTGAAGACTTACTATATCCAGTTATGAAACATCCATAATTGATGGTTTAGGGAAGTTAAGAGTAAGGTTCTGACTGACGGTGATTTCGTTCTCTCCGGAAAAATTCTTGCTTTCCTTGCCCCTCTTGCTGGATTTGGAGAATCACTGAGCATATCCAGAAAGACATCTTATAAGTTGCAAAAAGTGTTGGGGACTTTTCTCAAGCAGACTGTACGCATATTCCTAACTCTGTTGACAGGCCCATGAAGCCTGTGGTCCAATGGAAATCGATTCAGCTTTGAACACTGTGCAGACACTTAAGAATGAACTGCAGGATGCCAAGATGACAGCCGTGGAGAGCCAGCTGAAGCCACTTCCGGGGGAAACGGTGAGCTGTTAGAGCCAGCTGGGGTGCGGGCCTACCTTTTGTTATGACGTTGTTAAATTATTTGTGGTTAAGATGTTTGCTAAATGTTGAGGCCCGTTGAGACATTTCTAATCCTGTGGCCTTCCTCTGAAAAGAATGCCCAGGGTAAGTGGAGGAACTAGGTTTGGACTTAGGAGTGTTGGCCTCTGGACTCAGGTGCATCATCAAGTAGTGGTGCACACATCCTGTATCTCCTCTACATCTCAAGTATTCTATCTGTGAAGTGGGTAGCAGTGAGGCTATCATGATAGACATAGAAAAGATTATCAACAGTCATTTAAAAAAAAATTTACTTAATGCAAAGCACTGGGATGGACAACGGCAAAGCACATCTCTATGGGAAAGCCATATTGCAAATGGAATAATGGCACTAAAAATCTACTGTGTTCATATTACCACACCTCCCGATGCTTATGTCAGAGTTTTGTTGGCTGAAATTTTACTAGTCCCTCTCGTTTGCATGCTCCTTCCCACATTGACTGAACATTGCTAGTAAACTATCACCATATATTAAGCACCTGCGAAGCACTGTACACACACAGTCTACTTTATCCTGGTAGTAACCTTCATGAGCAGGTTTTTGGTTTGTTTGTTCTTTGTTTTGTTTTGTTTGTTTTGAGATGGAGTTTCATTCTTGTTGCTCAGGCTGGAGTGCAATGGCGCAATCTCTGCCTCCCAGGTTCAAGCCATTCTCCTGCCTCAGCCTCCTGAGTAGCCGGGATTAGAGGCATGCGCTACCACACCTGGCTAACTTTGTATTTTTAGTAGAGATGGGGTATCTCCATGTTAGTCAAGTTGGTCTCAAACTTTCAACCTCAGGTGATGCACCCGACTTGGCCTCCCAGAGTGCTGGGATTACAGGCATGAGCCACCAAGCCCTGGCTATAAGCAAGTTTTATTAACCCTGTTTACAGGTGAGAAAACAGAGGCAGAGTTTGTCACCGTTCTGTCCAGTGTTATCTGCCAGTTAGGAGCAGAACCAAGGTTTAAATTCAGATTTGCAGGACTCTAAAACCTGTGCTTTTGAGAGCTTCTGGCTCTTGGAATGAACTAAAGACTTTTAGAATGTACAGGGGACTTCATGAGCATATAATGTACCATAGACAAATGCCTGGTACATAGGAAGCACTCAGAAAATAGGTGTTAAATTACAGGTTCCCCTAATTGTAAAAAGGAAGAAACTCAGGCTCAGAGAGGTTAAGTCACTTAACTAAGGTCACCCAGTTAGTGACAGAGTTGGGATTGCCTCCTGGGCCAACAGCTTTGCAAAGTGGTCCAAAGTCTCTTTGCAAAGTCCTATGCCCCAGGGAGTGCAAGAGAGGCTGGCATGACATGTAATTCCACCTTTACATAGAACATAGTCAGTTAGAATGCAGCAAAACACCATAACATTTTAAAGAAATTGCTCTAAAAAACTCTGTGTTGTGTCCTAACATATTGTTTACTATAATGAACCAGGCTATATTTTTATTGGAAAGCACTGCCTGCCTTGGAAAACATCTTATGAGGTTTAGAATGCATTTGTTCTCTGATGCCTTTTTGCACTCCTGCAGTATACCTAGAAATTCTCTCCCAAAATGGTGTCCTCATCTAATAATCAAATAATTATCCATGCCCTAGGCCTTTACTGACTTCGTTCCCTGCATTTTTTATTCACTTTACAAAGCAAAATAACATGCTCTTCATGGGAAGCAAGCACTGTGCCCATTTTCATAATCTCATTTGCCACTCCAACCCTCTATTACTATTGCATTTCCTTTCCGTTGGAACTCCTCAAAGTATAATGATCAAATTGAACAATGTTAATGGTCCCACATGCCTGGAAGGTGGTGCAGCTGGATGTCTGCCCACTTCCTGCCCAGCCATAATTAATTCTCGCTAAGGATTTGCTGCAGACTTTCTAAATTAGCTTCTAAAGGCATAATACTAATAGCTAACATTTGTTGAGAGCCTATGTTAATTCTCTGAAAACCTTGTGAGCCTAAGCATTATGATCTCCTCAGAAAACTGAGGCTTGAAGAGGTTCAGTAATTTACTCAGTCTCATGCTAGCAATTGGGAGGGGAGGGAGCAGGGGGCAGGAATTTGCACCCCGATTTGTTTGTTCCAAAGCTCAGGCTCCCTTCTCCTGTATCACCCTGCTGCAGCTTAGTGCCATTACTAGGAAAGAGCTAGGGCTCAAAGTTTGATCTGCATGACTTTTCTAAATTATGCTAAAACCTCAGCGGATGTTCCTTTTCTTCTAAGTTATTTTCCTCCTCGAATATTCTCGTAGCTGGAAAAATGTGCTCAGGACCTGGGAAGCACATCCAAGGCAGTGGGCTCCTCCATGGCGCAGCTGCTGACCTGTGCTGCACAAGGCAACGAACACTACACAGGTGAGACCCATGCCCTTTATGCTGCAGTGTGGCCAGGTGCAGCCCACTGGGCAGGGGATGGGGGAGAAGGGAATTCATTCCTTTGACAGTACGCCTGACTTTTTTCCTCCAGCAGTTCACCATACATTTTTCAAGCACCATGTGCTTGTTGCTGGGTTTGATACTAAGCACACAAAGACTAATAAAATATGATTCTCCCAAACCATTTATGGATTGCCGCCATTAGACTATAAAGAAATAGTAATTATAGACTTCCAGGTCTACCTGTGAATCCAGAAATCCTACTAAAGCAAAGGCATAAGAAAGGTTGAAGAGAAGAAGAAATGACAACAAATAGATGTCAGTGGAATAGGTGAAAACAGAAGACAGATGCGTAGTAACAGATAGAGGCGAGTAAACAGAAACCTGAGGGGTAGAGGAGCCACCAGGAAGCAAGCGATTTGTGTTGCAAAACCCTGGGGGTGAGGCAGTCTTGAGTATTGGTGATGCCAGGTGCCCCTGAAGGTAGGAGACTCCTTAAATAGGAGCCTCTATAAGGAACAGATTGCAAAATCATCAGCTCTAAGAATAGCAGAAAAGGTACACAATAAGGAAATGTTATTGCGGTAGGAAGTGTATACATCGCTCTCTTTTAAAACCAAGAGGTTTCAGTATAAGCACATTTCTTTAAAATATATATGGAAGGAAAGCTTAAGGAACTGAGTGGCTCTAGGAGTGGGGATGAAGAGGGAAGGGTTAGGGATCATTGCTTTTGTTACACTGTAACACTGCTTGACTTTCTCTTGAAATATACATTATTATCGAAGTATAATATACGCACAGAAGACAGCATAAATCCTGAGTGGATACCTTCATAAATTCTCACCAATTGAAAGCACCCAAGAAGCCAGTACCAGGAGCCAGTACCAGGATGGAGGAATCAAACATCTTCAGCCTCCTGGATGCTCCCTGTGCCCCCTCCCAATCACTGTATCCCCTTTTTCCTTCCCCAGAGGTAAACACTCATGGCTTCTACAGTGTAGATTAATTTTGCCTGTTTTTGAGCTATAAGTAGTTGGAATAATATAATATGAGCCCCTCATGTCTAGCTGCTTTTCCTCAGTATTACATTTGTGAGAACATCTGTGGTACATAGAGTGGTTCTTTCATTTCCATTCTCTATGGTATTATATTACTTGAATATAGCTGTTCTTTATACTCTTGATGGTCATTTGGGTTGTTTCCAAAAGACACTGCTAGGAACAAGTCCAGTCCCTGTTGTTTGGTGAGCATAGTAAGCATTTTCTTGCTGTGTACCTAGAAGTGGGCTTCCTAGGTCAGTGGCTCCTCATGTGTTCAGTACATTTCTTTCAGCAGTGTATGGAAGGAAGCTCCAGTTGTTCTGTATCCTTGCCACCACTTTGTATTGTTGGTTTTTTAATTTTAGCCTTTTGGTTTGTGAGTCGTAGCACATTATGATTTTAATTTGCATTTCCCTGATGAGCAGTGCCATTGAGGACCTTTTCATAGGTTTATTGGCCATTTTGTGAAGTGTGTTTGTGTCTTTTGCCCATTATTTGAAAATTGGGTTATTGTCTTTTCCTCGCTTGTAGGAGTTCCTTGTTACCTATATGTATTTCTTGCATCTTGTGACTTGCTTTTTTAGTTTCTTAAAGTGCCTTTTGATACCCAAAGGTTTTATTTTAGTATATTCCAATTTATCCTTTTGTTTTCTTTATGGTTAGTACTTTTTGTATCCTATTTTAACACTTTTACCTAATATTATGCAGATGTTCTCCTCTGCCATATCCTAGAGCTTCACTGTTTGATTTTCATGTTTAGAACTTTGATCTTTCTGGAATTAGTTTTGTTTATGTGCAGTAGGGTTCACTTAATTGTTTTTCCACACGGTTATCCATTTGACCCAGCACCACTGGGTTTGAAAAGCCTACTTTTTCCCAATGATCTTTAGTGCCACTTTGTTGTAACATAAGTGAACATACATGTTTGGGTCAGTTTATGCCTGTTCTTATATTAGTACTACACTTCTGTAATTACTATATTGCAGTTTTATATTAAAGTATTTATACTAAGTATTAACGTTTGGTAATGCACATCCTCCAACTTTGTTGATTTTCCTCAAGTTAGTGTTGACTATTCTTGGCCTTTTTGATTTCCGCATAAATTCTAGACTCAGCTTGTACATTTCTACAACATAAAAAAATACATACTGTTTTTTTAAACCAGTATTTTTAAACTACTATTGGGATAAATAGAATCAGTTTAGGGAGAACTGACATCTTTATATCATTGACTCTTCTGTGAATATCCATTTATTTAGGTCTTCTTTTCTCTCGGTCCAGTTATATGGTTTTCTGCATAGAAGCCTCTGTTGTGGTTAATATGTACGTGACATTTTTTTTTATTCTTTTACTTTCAGTTTTTCTTCACATTTATAGTTAATGGGTTGGGTATCCTCCAAGTTTGTCATTGTTCTTTGAGGAGGGCAGAGATTGGTTGGTGGTGTGACAATCTTTTTCTTTCAGTTGGAATGTTTTGTCTGTTTATAGATAGTGTAATTACTGATATGTTGGGGTTTGAGTCTGTTGTCTTACTATTTGTTTTCTCTGTGCCTACCTGTAGTAAGTGCCTTTTTTTTTTTCCTCTTTGCTTTCCTCCTTTCAGATTCATATGCATTTTCTAAATTCTGTTTTCTTCCCCTTGATTAGCTTGTTAGTTGTACATTAGTTTACTATTCTTTTATGATTTCTTTAATACAAGTTACTCTGTTTACCTCTTCCTGTATAGTGCAAGAATCTTGGGACATGTTAACTTCATTTACCTTTCTTTCAATTATTTTATTGTTGTGTGTTTTAATTCTAGGTATATTTGCATCTCCACGATACAATCTCAGTATTGTTCCAGATAGTCCTTATTCATTTAGATTTCCCGCATAGTTGCCCTTTCCATCACCCTTCATTCCTTCTGCATCTCGAGGAGTTTTCATTAGAGATCATTGCTTTTCTACCTGAAGAACTCCTTTCATTATTTTTCTTAGTATTAATCTACTGGTGACCAGTTCTCTCCATTTTGCTTTGTCTAAAGATGCTTTTGTTTAGCTTTTATTTTGGGTGGATAATATCACTTATTATAAAATTTTAGGTTGACAGTTGTTTTCTTCCAGCACTTTGGAGAGGCTATTCCATTGTCTCTGGCTTCCTTTTTTTCTGTTGTGAAGTTAGCTATAAAGATAATGTGGTTTTATTTTTCCCCTTTCTCTGCTTTTTGAGTTTTTTTAGTCTTTGGTTTTCCAGCAGTGTGCCTGAAAGAGTTTTTCTATGTATTTGTCCTCCTTTGGGTTGTAAGTACTCCTTGAAAATGGGATTTTTTTTTGTCCTTTGCCAGTTTTCAAAAACCCCCCACCTTTGTTTCTTCAAATATTGCTTCTGTCCCATTTTCTTTCTCTTATGTTAGATCATTCCACTGTGCTTTCTACATCTCCTGTACTCTTTTCTTTTTCATCATTTTTCTTTCCATACTTTATTCTCAATATTTGCTTTTGATCTATCTTCCCATTCACTTTTCCTCTCTTTAGCAGTATCTATTCTGCTTTCAGCCCCTTCAATTGAGATTTTAATTCTAAGTATCATATTTCTCAGTTTTAGAATAGCCATTTATTTACTTATAGTTTGTGCCTCTGCTAAAATTCTGTATATTGTCATCTAATTTCTTCAACATATTTATCATAGTTTATTTAAAGTTGAAGTCTAGTATCCTAGTATCTAGATCACCTGTAGCCTATTTCTATTGTCAGGGTTGTTTTTGGTTTTGTTTTTGTTTTTCCCCTGTCAGTTTATCAGCCATTGGTCTGTCTCCTTGTGTTTTCATTTTCTTTTTCTTTAAAACTGAACATTGCTATTTTAAATTGTAGAGATCATTTGAGGCCCTGAAATATGTTTTTCTCCCTACATAGGATTACTCTTTGCTCCTGGCAGGTAGTTAAGATAAGGACAGATCACAATAAAAACGCAGGGACTGAGCTGATTGGAAATTTTGAGGTCTGTTTCCAGTTTACCTTTGAGGGTGTCGCCCTTGTGTATCCCATCTGAAAGGGCTTCTGTTTATCAGGGCTGTTCTGTTTCTTGGGCTCAGAACTATGTTTTTTCTCTTCCTAACCCCATGAGATTTCAGGAAATTTTACTCAGCTTCTCAGCTTCTTGGCAACAGGTTACAAATTAGGAAATGCCTTTAAAGAATAAGCAGCCCTGAACATTGGACTCACCTCTCTGTACTTTGCTTCTTTTCAAGATCTTGGCCCTCTTCACCTTGGTGCCTTGGTCTTTCTCCCAGAATGGACACCTGGTGAGGGCTTTGAGGATTGGGTGGGACTCCTTTAGAATTCTAGGAGAAGGAAAAGTATCATAAAGTTCTTATAAAATCATGAGATAATAGGAGAGATTTAAATTTCAAAAATTTCTACACTTGCCTGAAATCTTGCCAGCTGTTGTATAGATGATGAAATGCATGGTTAATAGAGAAAAGACTGCTTTACAGGTTGCATCATCTGATACTGATAACATCCAGGAAGACAGGCTTTCTAGCTGGTGTCTGAAAAGCAGCCTAGAAGTAGCCCCATTTAATTTTGGCAGGCATTGGAAGGCGGTTGCATAAGTGGGCACTGCATGTATGATGCCTTAAAGATGAGAGAAAAGAAGGCTGATGGAAGGAACTGAAGATGGTTAAAGTAAAAGGCAAAGAGGAAGTGAGGAGTAAGCGGATAGGGCTGAAAAGTTAGGCCAGGGTCCGATCCTAAAGGGCCTCATAAGCTAAAATAAATGAGTTAGACTTTAACTGAAGAATATGTGAACATGTTTTTCAG
Source organism: Cebus imitator (assembly GCF_001604975.1). Taxonomy (NCBI): domain Eukaryota; kingdom Metazoa; phylum Chordata; class Mammalia; order Primates; family Cebidae; genus Cebus; species Cebus imitator. The sequence goes on from NW_016107665.1 coordinate 1,553,425, forward strand.
CTGTGGACACAGTTCAGGTTGCTTTTTGTATAGGTTGCCCTTCCTCCTGTGTGTAGAATAGATTGGTTGAAGACAAAGTAGTAGGCAAGCAGGCTGTTGCATTAACCCAGGTAAGAGGTGGTAGTGTCCTACAGTGGAGACAAAGTGATGGACTGAAGAAGCAAAGACCTGATTGTTCTTAGTGACTATTTAGAAGTTGGTGGAGATGGTAACATAAATGATTCCAAGTGTTTGGCCCTATAGCTGAATGAAGAGCTGTATGAATCACTGATGGGAACACAGAACCATTGGTAGGAGTAGGGGAGGTGAAGTTCAGAAATGCTGGGTTCAGCACTAAATGTATTCCATTAGAGGCGCTTGGAGAATATGCAGGAAGAGCATCATTAGGCAGCTAGATCTTTGGCTCTGAAACTCAGTAGAGAAGGCTGGACTGGATGATACAGATTTGAAAATTATTGGTAAAATGATAATGATTGGAAGTAGATAAGTTTGCCAACAGGGAGTGGTAGAGTAAGAGACAGTTGATCAGTTGTAACCCCGAAGAACCTGGCTACTTAAAGAGGAAACTGGCAATGGAAATCTTTGGAAGAAAGAAGAGTACGGAGCTATGGAGAGGGCAGGAAAACCAGGTGAGAGAGATGTCTCTAGAGCCATAGACACAGTTGCTGCCCAGAAAGTCATGTCAAATGGGAGACTTAAGCATCCATTCGCTTTAGCAATAAGGTTACTATTCTCCTTGTTGAAGGCAGTTTCAGGAAAGTTGGGGAATGCATGGGAAGCAAGGAAACAGGGAGCATGTGTGGACAACTTCTCCCTGGATCTCAGGTTGCCCATGAGCTGCTACTGGGCTCCATTCTAATGCAAGTGTGTTTCTGTTTGGTCAGAGCAGTGTACAAATTATGTTTCTGTATGGCTGATTACAGTGACACAGAATCCTTTGTAAATACTTTGGAACAGATAAAAGATTTGTGTCATACGAGGTTTTTGCCTTGTGAGCTTGCTGTGTGGCCCAATACTGTCTGGATACACAATCCACATGAATTCTGGTAAAGAATAGCAACCATTATGAAGAATGCTACTATATTTGATATCACTTGATATGCCTTCATAAGACTCTGTTACTGAGTATAATTTAAGATCCAGATGGCAAGAATACTGTGAAAGTAATCTGTGTTTTCAAAGGACTGTGGTTATTGAAACAGAAATCTGCTTTAGTATTTCACACTGGTGGTTCTGGCATTGTGATGCACACTTTGACTACATGAACAGTTCCATTCGGAGGGTGTTGTGTGCTTGGAGATCTGACTCTATAGTGATTACCATTGAGAATGTTGCTGTGCGTTCAGCCATGCACAGCCGTGGGTGTTCGTTGGGCTTTCTGACCTCTGGTGGCCATGCTTCATCCTTTTGATGGTATGGCTTCCTCTTTCCAGAAACCTGATCCCTCTCAAGATGATCCTTGATGTGCTTTGAGATTTCACAGTGAGTCATTAGCAGAAAACTTAAGGGGATGGACCAGCTTAGGTTTTTGGAATGTAGGCCCTCCGATTTCTGTGTTTAATTGCCTGAGTATATGAAAGGTTTTTCACTAAATGGATTTTGCATAAACATGTCTTTTCTAATTGCATATGATAAATGATTTACCCCTCCAAACTTATATACAACTCTCATAGGAGTGGACCCAAGAGTCCTTATGACAAATGGGAATACAAGAGGAGAGGTCTAGAAATCACAGCCTAGAATCTGCAATGGTCAGAGCTAGGAACTCAGCCTCTCCCAAAATCCATGGGAAACTGAGGCCCAGAGGGAAAAGGCAGCAGTCTAGACCACACAGCTAATCAGCAGCAGAGCCAGAGCCAGATGAGGTCTGAACGCCGCTTTTCTGAGCAACGGCGTCCTTCAACCCTGTGCCAAAAGCTTAAGTGTAAAATGGAATGACCGTTCTCAGATTGTTTCTGTCCTTCACCTTAGCTTTTTGTTTACCTTTGTGCTTTCACTTCTGGGCTTCTCCTCTGCCTTAAAAACCACTTAGTTTAAAATTTTCATTCCACCAGCTGTACTCAGAAGTGCCATGGGATAAATGATAGATTGGCAGCTTTGTAATTTACCTTGATTAGATCGTAGTTTTATATCCCAGCTGTGTGATTTACTAAATATTTACATATTAGCAAGTCTGCAGCACTGCAGACCCGTCTGCTTTTGTGGATCTGAGGCCTTTCACACTCTATTGTATTGCACAGCCTCGTCCTCAGTGAGGAAAAGACCACCTGCTGTGTGGATGCTGACTCAGCTGAAGCAGTGTGAAGACCACACTCACTGGTGCCTAGAGACCTTCCAGCGCAGTCCTGTAGCAAATAGTCATTTCAAAGTTGAGTGCAAGAGAGACATTGATTTGTGTATTTTTCATATGGATCTTACATGTTCTAACAAAAAGGGCTCATAGTTCTCTACCCTAAAGAGCACTATAAGGAGTATTTGACCTCAAAGTGAGGAAAGCTCAGATCTAGCTCTGTTGCCACCTCTGGAAGTGTTTGTGGGCAAGGTACGTCTCAGCGCTAGGCTTGTTTCGTCAGATGAGCTCTAGGGTATGCTGTTCAGTGAATCTCAGGCTTATATGTGTTGTGGCGTCTCCAGTCTTCATTCTCTTCTAGGGTGTGCCAAGGACGACAGGCTAGGTAGTAAGGCTCATGTTTATTCCACATAAGGTGGTGCTACAGCTTGAAAGAACTAGTTTATATTCATAGTTTATCACCAAATCCCATCATCTGTTAGATTGGAATTTAAAGATAAACAGGCACTTGACAGAAGAGGATATCTAAAGGGCCATTAAGTGCGTGCAAAGGTGCTCAACATCATTACTCATTAGGGATATAAAAGTTAAAGCCTCCTTGAGATGCAACTACACATGCATCAGAATGATTACATTAAAATCTGATGCTACCTGGTATTGGCTAGGATGTAGAGCAACTGCAGCTCTTACAGATTGCCAGTGGAATGTGTAATGGCAAAATCATTCTGGAAAACTGTTTTTGTAGTATCTTCTAGAGCTAAATATATACTTACTCTGTGACCCAACATTTCAGCTCCTGGGTTTATATCTAGGAGGTAAGATTCCATATGGCTACCTGAATATGCATATAAGAACTTCCTTGGTAGATTCATCCAAACAGCCCCAAAGAACTTTCTTGGTAGATTCATTCAAACAGCCCCAAATGGAAAACAACCCAGATATCCATCAACAGGAGAATGAATAAACGAATGTTGGCATATTTATATAGTGGAATACTATACAGCCAGAAAAAAAGAATGAATTGCCACACATCACATCTTAGCTGAAGCCTGCACCATTATGGTCAGAGAAAGATGGCAGACATAAAAGAATACATATATGTGGTTCTGTTAACATGAAGTTTAAGAACAGGTAAAACTAGTCTAAGGTGATAGACATTAAAATGGTGATTACTTCTGGTGTGAAGGGAGTGTTGACTAGAAAAGGGCACAATTGATGGTGGGTATGTGGCCATATCCATATGTACCAGTTCACTGATCTGCACATGTAGACTTGGTCACTGTATCGTATGTAAGTTGTGCCCCAGAAAGACGATTAAGAGGAAAGATACATTTAAATGACCTCCAACAAACATGTTCATGAACATACCTGGGCATGGCCATCTGTGTACTCACTCCCATGAACTTGGTGTTCTAGGTCTAGGGACATGTGGGGCAGTGGGAGCAAGGGAAGTTAGTCTTTAGCATTGCACTTACTGTAACGTGGCTCTTGGTTTGGCCCAGAGCCAGGGGGATATGTTTCTGAAGCTACTTCTTCAAGAAACACAGCAATTTGAATTTTAGAAAAACTGATCTGCAGCTACCCTTCTGTGCCAGGCCCTGGTCCAGAAGCTTATTCCTAAGTAAAAGGTGACATTTAGATGGAATCTAATTGGAAATCTGATGGGCTTTCGTCCCCAGGGGTGGCTGCTAGAGAGACAGCCCAAGCTCTGAAAACGCTGGCTCAGGCCGCTCGGGGAGTGGCTGCGTCAACGACCGACCCGGCAGCTGCCCATGCCATGTTAGATTCTGCTCGAGACGTGATGGAGGGCTCCGCCATGCTCATTCAAGAGGCCAAGCAGGCCCTGATTGCACCTGGAGATGCAGAGAGTCAACAAAGACTGGCTCAGGTGAGGCTTGGAATAAGAAATTGTGGTTTCATGGTCATCATTAACATGGACATGTGGGTGAGCTGTTTCCTGGGTGCTTTTCCCTGATGGGAACACTGACACAGCAGGTGTTTTTAGAAACTTCCAGAGGTCATAACAGTGCTGGCCATACATGTTATGCACTTTTGTAAGTCTTGTATTCTCATTAATGTGTGATCTGCTTAATTCACAGTCAACAGAGTGTATGGGTGCCTTTGAATTCTGTCCTTAGGAGTTTCAGAGCCAGGACATAACATGCTTGTTCTGGGCCTATGCGTGCTGAGCTATCTTGCTCTTCCTAGCCAGGGGGTGAGGTAGATCCAGTAGGGCTGGCCACTCAGAAGTTTCCAACCCTGGCTCTCTGTTACTTCTTTGAATGATTCTTCGACTGCCTGATGGAACCAGTTGGCTAAGGAGCATCCAGGCAGAGTCCTAGATGTGGGGCTGGAAAGGAGATGGCTTAGATGAGAGGGAATGACACTGCCCGCTCCAAAGACCTTCCTTCTAATTGAGGATACCGAAGAACGCAAGCAGGGAGCCACTAAACATTCCTAGGCAGCATGAGGGCAACTCCAGGTTGTGGTCAGAGCATCCCACTAGCCTCTGGGCAGAGTAAGTTTTGGGAAGATGGCCCCAGAGGGTCACTGAGGAGAAATTAACCACAGGCCTTGCTAATTGTGATCCAAAAAACTCAAGGTCTCCTACCTTGGTGACCTCAGCAGGGCTCCCAAGAAGGGAGATACTTCCATTTGTCTTGGTATAAGAAATGTTTGCTTTAGAACCTGACTTCATCCTGGAGAGTTATATGTTTGAATCACAAAACAGTGGATTAGCCTGGCTTTGGGGAACAGGAGAATGTGCTGTGTCACTGTGTCGGACCCTTTGCTTAGACAGAATGTTAATCCCAGTAAGAAGGTGGACATCTTCTCTGGGGCAGGGGGCCTGGACGAGGGGATATAAGACATGTGACAGTGGCAGGTGAAAGCTGGTGGGTCATTTCCGTATCTGTTTCAACTCTGCATGTTGTCACTGCTCATTCCCAACAAATGCGCAGAAATGTTTGTACATAAAGGTGCCTCTCTCCCTTCATGAATTCAGGTGGCTAAAGCCGTCTCACACTCCTTGAATAACTGCGTCAATTGCCTCCCTGGGCAGAAGGATGTGGATGTGGCCTTGAAGAGCATTGGAGAGTCGAGCAAGAAGCTGCTTGTGGATTCGGTGAGAGGTTCTTGGGTGGGGGAAAGGCTCACGTTAGGTGTGAGTGACGTTGTCTTCTCTCCATGAGACCTCTGAGCGGCTAACCCTTCCTTTAGGAGTCCTGTTTTTCTCACCAGTCTTTGTTTTCCTTGTTTTGCTGTCTGATCAACCAAGTTCCCAGGTGGAGCTTTAAGTTTACTTTTTCTTTGAACCCGTATTACCATTTCCTCTTGGGTCATCCCAGTGAGAGAGGAAGGGGTGTATGTGATCACCTATCTTCTTATCACAACTTCTCAGTTAGTGACAGTCAGGTGTCGGAAGGGTACATGTGTCCAAGACTCAGCGAGAGAGCAAGTAGTCTGAGGAATTTCACCTTCGGGCCTGTTCCCTTCCCTGCTTTGTGAGTCTGCTGCAGGAGGGCTTGTGGTCATGCATCTTTGTGTCTTCTCTGCACAGGTGTAGAGGCAGTGTATGTGGGTGATGAATAGAGTCTAGCTTCACTCCCTAGAACTTTTCACAGATGGTTATCATTCTGCTAGATGACGTTTGTATTCTGTAAAAAAAGTTATCACCAAAGACCACTAATATAATTGGTGGCTATTAGTTTGGAAGAGCATGATTTGAAGTTTGATAGCATCTGCCTTTTAGTTTACAAAGCTAAAACTTTGAGAGTTATTATCTTAAGAGAGACAACATCAGGTAGAGTTTTAGAGAATGGACTCTGGAGGCAGGTTGCCTTGGTGTGGATGCTGTCTCTGCCACTTAGGAGACCTTGAGCTCCTGACGATAGCTTACATTTTTAGATCCTCAGTGTCTAGCAATGAGTAGGTGTTCTACAAATTTAAATAAATGAATGAATGAATGTATATGTTGAGGGTCAACTCTATTAATAAAATGGGCTGAGATGACTCAGTATCTTTTAGTCGTGATGACTCAAATGCATCCCTGAAGAGCCTGTGTCCCCTCCACAGCACCTTCCTTTTATCCCTCCCCTGCAAAGCAAAATGTCTCATGGAGTGTGCCGTCTGTTCCGCATAGCTACCTCCAAGCACGAAGCCTTTCCAGGAAGCCCAGAGCGAACTGAACCAGGCAGCGGCTGATCTGAACCAGTCTGCTGGTGAAGTTGTCCATGCAACCCGGGGCCAGAGCGGAGAGCTGGCTGCAGCCTCTGGAAAGTTCAGTGATGATTTTGATGAATTCCTCGATGCTGGCATTGAGATGGCTGGCCAAGCTCAGGTGGGTGTGGAGGTGGTTGTCCGGAGTTGACCTTAGCCTCTCCTGTCGGATGGATGATCCATCCCTGAGACTGACTGAACAAATAGGAAAAGGGAACCTGTAAATAGCCAGGCCATGGTTGCATTCTTTTCGCTGCTTAGGAAGCTCATGCCCTCATGGGAATGGCACTCCCAAAGATGCTATCAGCTTATGCATTATGTGCTGTTAGTAATGAAGGATAACTTCTCCCACGATCCCGCAGCAGAATGCATAGTCTTACTATTTGGAGGGAGAAGAGGGGAAGGGAGAATGTTTAACAGAGATTAGAACAGCTCTTCGTATGTGTGATAATGCAGTAAAAATATATATGTATTTGAGGTTTAGTGGGCCCATTCAAATGGTGTGTGTCTAATACCAAGTGTCAAGTGATTAAAAATTTCCTCTTTCAGATGAACAGATAAACCCCTTGTTTAGAGCAAGGGAGCTTGACTGATCTAGCGTCAGCTTGTGGAGCTGTTTTTTTTTTTTTTTTTTTTTTTTTTTTTTTTTTTTTTTTTTTTTTTTTTTTTTTTTTTTTTTTTTTTTTTTTTTTTTTTTTTCTGCGCTCCTATGATCTCCCAAAAGGAGATCACCAGGGTGTATCTTCTTCTAGTAACTGCAAGGAATTGTTTCTCAGATGGCAACCAGGTGAGAAATGTGTCCTTTCCCGAGTCAGGAACTTCAGGGATACAGTGAGCTCTGAATGTCGAGACAGTGCTGATCGTTTGTGCCAGGCTGAGATGTACGGCTCCTTGACAACTCCAGCATTGTTGAGCAAGATGCTGGAATCGCTGCCTGGTCTTTGCATTGGCTCACGGCTCGCTCTCCACCCACCCCACTCCCCGCTTAATGCCTCTACTTGTGAGAAAGCACAGCTCTTGGCTGACCCACTTGGGGATGGATTTCTTTCCCTATGGCAAGCGTCTTGATCTGAGCATCTGTTTGGAGAAGGGTAGACATTGGTCAGTGTCTCAATGAGTTAGGCAACTGCAGGCTAATTGGATTTAACGTGATCTATACAGATAACGTGCCTCCGTGTCAGGATGCTGCTCCTCGCGCTCTGAATGCTTCCTTCAAGAAATGGACAGGCCCTAATTGCTGTGGCTCCTTTTGACCTTCCAGACAAAAGAAGACCAGATCCAAGTGATAGGGAACCTGAAGAATATCTCGATGGCATCCAGCAAGCTGCTGTTAGCTGCCAAGTCTCTCTCTGTAGATCCAGGGGCTCCCAATGCGAAAAATCTCCTGGCTGCAGCTGCAAGGTAGGAGTCAAAATGTTCCAAAATGTGGTCCAAAATGTGTTCTCCTGTGTGGTTAAACAGTGTCATTGCAGTCTGAGATGTGCCTGACATCCTCCTACTTTTCCTGAGCAAAGAATTGGTGCTGTCCTTAGGTCATGGGAGGTGGAGCTGAGAGTGTTGGAGTTTTATAAAACTGCCTCATTTCCATGTTCTTTCCTCACTAAAAATATCTTCTGTCTTCTCATACAGCCTTTTCAGTAGAGACTGGCTTAGACTTCAGTTCTTTTTTGACTTGTAAACGCAATGGATTAAGTAGATTTTTTTTAAGTAGTGTTATATGTTTCTGATTATAAAATAACACATGCTTCTTGAAAAATCAGAAATACTGAAAAGCAAAAAGATAAAAAGCAGTGCTCAGCAAGCCATTCAACAGACATTTATTGAGCACTTAACTCTGTGTCTGGCATCAGTGTGAGATTGAATGTAACATGTTGTATCTGTATAGGGAAGGCTCCACTTTAGGATGAGTAGGGAGGCAGTGGGAATAAATTGTTTTTGGAAGTAGAGTAAAACTTGAGTGTGAATTTCAGATGATTTTGGTGTCCTTCTTTCCTGTTGGTTTCACCCAGGGAAGTGGGCAAAACAGTAGTTTCTGCTCCAGGACCACAAGTTAGTTCAGTAACTAGTGGTTGAATGTTGGTAGGTGGAGCACTGCAGCGACAGCCCAGGGAGGTCTTAAATCAGCAGCACCCCTTTCATGCTCCTGAACCCAGAGAGTAGGGTTGTTAGGATTCTGTGGTGGTGCAGGCATGTTTTCTTAGCATTATTTAACATCACATTGTATTTAAGAAAGCCGACAATGGAGAGAGATTAAAAGCAGGACCATTAGGGAATAGAGAGTAATTGGAAGCCTTTTCAAAATGTGCAGATTCGTGATTTTTGAAAAGCATACCTTCAATTCTGCTTTCTTATTTTAAACTTGGTTTTGTTTGTTTGCTTCGTGTGTGTGTGTGTGTGTGTGTGTGTGTGTGTGTGTGTGTGTGTGTGTGTCTTTATATCTCCCCTGGGAGCTCAATGGCTGTTTTTAAATTGTTGGCATCAAGAGACCTGAATTATATTTCAAGCTTTAATAACTGACTGACTCAGTCACATTGGTCAAGTTGCTCAGCCTGTCTAAACTTTCCCATCTGCAAAGTGGGGGTGTGAACTACATCATCCTTAAAGCTCTCTTTAGCTCTGAGCACATCAGATTTCATGGTACTCGTGGTCCAAACCTGTCCTTCCTCCCTTCTTGGCTTGTAGTGTTGTTTGTGTATGTGTGTGAAGGTTAGACACTGTCGGAGTGGTTTCCTTGCACACCCTCGAGTTTCTTGCTTCACTCCTGGAAGGTACATCTTAACTGCAAACAACAGCTAGAGTCGCTCGGGGACTGGAAAATTATCTTCCCATCTCCCCATCTCATGCCTTGTTTGTGACCATTCTAGTAAATAAGTGACCTCCTTGATGGCAGGAGAGATGGGAGGTGGGGATGGGGGTGATGTCTGTTCTGTTGAGCAGCTGTTTCTGATAGAAACCCCCCTCTCCATCATTCCTTTTTTTCCCACAAAGAGCGTTTGGATAAGGCAACTGACATTTCCAGGTACCTGAACTCAGATGTTTTTCATTATCTTCAATTTTTTGCATCATTTCAAAATTACAGTTTCCAACTTGGAATGTGTTCACTCTCCTAAATTGTGGGAGGGAGGAGAATGTATAAATTGCCATTTTGAAAGCCAGATAGAAGGAAACAGACCCAGAAAGAATATTGCTGGTATATGGCTCTGTTAATAGCTGCAGGCCCCCTGGTGGTGGCTTCGAAGAAAGGACCTGGGGAGAAGGGAAGAAAAGGCTTTCTTTGCCTCTCTGTCCTGGCTTTTAGCAGTTAACAGAGAATCGCCAGCCTAGTGGTTTCATAGTCAAGTAAGCACTTAAAAATCATCACATGAAAATGATTGTCTCGGGATGGAACTGCTACAAGAAAACGCTGGCACATTCTCCTTGGTTTCTTGGCACATTTTGGCAAGTTGTGCTCCCTGGGGCTGTTTCTCAGCAGAAACTCCAGCCAGGTCAAGTGGGTCAGGCGGGCTCCTCTTGAGACACAAAGCTCTGCCAGGCTGAAGTTCATTCATTCATTTTCTTATTCTTTCATGTCTTCATTACATAGATTTTCATCACAGGCCTGATAGGGGCAAGGCCCGGTACTGAGTGCCCACTGTGAATGAGACAGGAATGTGGCCTTGGGGGAGTTAGGCAGGACTCACCACATGCTCCCTCACTTCATCCGGGCCTAACCCAGTCTTGCATAAAAGTACACAGGAAGCTGAGCAGCAGGGATCTGATCATCATAGTCCTCAGTCTTCAGTCCTCTGTCCTCCCTGTTCTTGAGACTGTCATGCCCTGCCTGCTTTCTTTGTGTGTCCTCAAAGTCCCCAGAAATGCCACTGCAGGGACCCAGGCCTGGACCAACTCAGCCCTGTCCTGCTCCTGTGTCAACAGTCTTGAACCCCTTCTTATTTGTGGTCACCCTAGTCCTTCTTGCTCTGGGAAGAAAAGTTTTGCTTCTGGAGAAAAAGTAAAGGATGTCTTTTTCCTCTTTTTTTTTTTTTTTTTGAGACAGAGCCTTGCTCTGTTACCAGACTGGAGTCCAATGGCATGATCTCAGCTTACTGCAATCACCTCCTCTGGAGTTCAGGTGATTCCCCTGCCTTAGCATCCTGAGTAGCTGGGACTGCAGGCATGTGCCACCATGCCCGGCTAATTTTTTATATTTTAGTAGAAACGGGGTTTCGCCACATTGGCCAGGATGGTCTCCATCTCCTGACCTTGTGATCCACCCACCTCAGCCTCCCAAAGTGCTGGGATTACAGGTGTGAGCCAACACACCTGGCCTCCTCTGTTCTTAATTCTGCCTCTGAGCCTAAGTACACTTTGGGACCCTACCCCCTTGGTTTTGTATCCCTAGGGGAGAGGAAGTCATCTTTTATTTAGTGTCTGGCTTGTTCATCTTCTTCCCATGTACCTGATTGGGCTCTGGCTCTTTTCTGACAAGTTGGGTGGAGCTGGAGACCCGTTGTCTCCCTTCATCAGCCTTTTCCCCAACCAGGGACTGGTCAGGTGCTCCCTAAACTTAGTCAAGGAAATAGAAAGCTAGCTTGCAGTTTCAAAAAGGAAGGGGATATCCTACCTCTGAGCACCTTCCCTGAATCACTGCTCACCACCACAGTCATCCTGGCCAGGACGACTCCAGAACTGAGAAGGCTTTAGGTCCACAGAGGCCAGCATCAGACCCCTGGGCCAGGTTTCAGCTGCTTTCCAGTCCTCGGAGGGCACTTCCTAGGAACTTGCAGGTAGCATCTGCCTCCCTGGCTTCCCTTTGGTCTGAGGTTCTTGCTGGACAGGGCTCCTCCTGTCCCCAGAGACCATGAAGCAGCACAAATGAGAAGAGTGTGTCTGCTCTATAAACACAAAGGTGTAGGTCTTACCTAGAATGTTTCCTTCTCTCTATCCAAATCAGGATCTCACTTAGCCCTGACTTTTCCAATTGCTTCAGTCCATATCGAGCCCTCCCTTCCAGGCGGACTCTGTGCCCTGTGACTGGGGCTTTCATTTCCTTCTGGCTCCCTGTGAGTCCCCACATATATCTGGTCCCCTGCTCAGAGATCCATCATGTCCAGCCTGGTGTCCCACCCTGGCACTGCCTTCTTTCATGCAACTTCTTTGGATCTTCTCTTCTCATTGTTTTGCCTTTTTGATTAGATTGCAAACACCTTGCCATCCTAGAGAGCTATAAATGATGATTTTTGTTGCTTCTAATTGTTACTATTATTTTTTTTAAAGATGAAGTCTTTCTGTGTTGCTCAGCCTGGTCTCAAACTCCTGGCCTCAACCTCCCTAGTAGCTGGGATTATAGACACAAGCCACCATGCCTGGCTAGATTATTTTTTGATCTCCGTGCCTTGAGCATAATGGGACCCAGGAAATACTGATAGGTGGATTTCTATTTGCTCTTTCCTCCTTTCCCAGGCGCCTCTTCCCTGGAGGCAGGAAGAGAGATGTCTGCTGCTGCTTTTTACCCTCTAAGCTCCTGACTGGTTAACTTGTGCTTAATAGGCGATCAAAAGCATAAAGTGCTTGATTTTCTTCTCACCCTCCACCCCAATTCTGTATCTGCTTGAAACTTCTAGCCAGAGCTCTCACATTTGCATTGAATCAATTCAGTGTCTCTGAACACCAAATGTTTTTTTTGCCTTAACCTGTTTTAACCATTGAAGTTGTAGATCCCAATTTTTAGAAACTGAGAGTAGAGAGATAAGCCTAGATGAAAACACTATCTCTGGATGGTAGAATTATGGCTATTTATCTTTTTTGTATTTTTAAAAATGAACTTGTATAGCTTTAATCATTAAAAGACGATTATAAACAAAAATAAATAAAAGTAACTATAGTTCAGGTCTATTTGGGTTTACAAAGAACAGAGACCCTCCTAATTTTGGCCATATTTTTTGTGATAATCTAAATTGATTAATTTCTAATGAGGGTAGATTTATTGGAATTTTTTCTTTCAAAATAACATTATAAAGTTCCTTCACATTTTAATGTACGTCATTCTATCATTTGCTTTGCACATATATGTTTATTTTTTAGACTGGAAGGCCCATTCTATTTATGCTGTTTTGTAAATTTTATTTAATCTTGTAGCGTAAATTTTCATCTATGACATTAGTAATATGCCATTCTCTGACCTTTAATGGGTCCTCAGGATTTTGTTGTGGGCTGTATATTTATTTAATCCTCTCTTGTTACATATTTGGGTTGCTCCCTATTCTTTAATAAATGACCGCTGGAGTTTAAAACATAAGTATTATATTTCATTGTCAAATTTACATAACCATTTGCCTCTGGACCACTTAGCTACTTATTTAGCTATGTAATCTCCACTGCAAAATGAGTTATGGGAATTCGTGATAGCTAAATAATGCTTCTTAGTTCTGGATCAGTATTACCCAAGCATCTCATTTAGACACGCGATGCTGTGCTGGCGCTTTTGTGGATTACCCAACCACAAACCCTTAGTCTGTTGGTTTTTGTCCCAAGTTTATATTTGAAAAAATTTTACATCCACAGAAAAGTTTAAGAAATTAGTTGGCAGCTTTCCCACAGCTATATATCCTCTGGATTCACCAATTATAAACACTTAGTTTTTAATGGAAGAAACTTTAGTAACAAAGGTTTTTTGTTGTTGTTGTTGTTTTTGTTTTTTTTTTCTTTCAAAGCACTATCGCCCAGGCTGTAGTGCAGTGGTGCGATCTCGGCTCACTGAGTACTCCACCTCCTGGGTTCAGGCAATTCTCCTGCCTCAGCTTCCCGAGTAGCTGGGACTACAGGCATGCACCACCATGCCCAGCTAATTATTTCGTATTCTTAGTAGAGACGGGGTTTCACCATGTTGGCCAGGATGGTCTCGATCTCCTGACCTCGTGATCCGCCCACCTTGGCATCCCAAAGTGTTGGGATTACAGTAACAAGGTTTTTTAAAAATACAGATAAATAGGAAACACAGAGAGAATTAAGCTAAATAGATTCTGTGACATGTGGAAATATCCCCAAACGCTCATGCTATTATGATGTTACATGCCAGCCTGTCCTCCCAGAAGTGTGCCTCTAGACCACCACGTAGAACAGGGTGCTGGACTCCCCAAGGGACACTTTAAATGCACACATTGAGGAGCACCATCCTCCACAGTCCTTGGAACTAGGGATTGTCTGGGTGTCTCCTTATTCTTGTTTTGCTTTACACCATAGAGAGCACAGTGCTGCCCAGTGACACTTTAATTAAATAGTGGTCCCCAAATAAATGAATCACCAGAGTCAATCTTACAAAAACTATGTTAGAGTTTTTCCTATCACCCTAGCTCAATTTAAAATTGAAAGCAGTATCTCCTCATCAAATAATTAAGCTGATTGCATTTCTACATTGGCAACATCATTTTCTGTCTAATTTGATATTCTGTGGGAAGCTGCAAAGCCAATTTAACTAATAAAATGAGGCATCTTTTATATAGTGTTGGTGATTAACAGCAATATGTGTCTGTTTTATTTTTGTTTAACTTGTCTTTTAGCTGCAGTGGTTAGAAACTGAGTAGGAATTCTGGGCCCTGTCAGAAGTGTGGACCAGTTATGACACTGCAGAAAAGAATTATGTATTTGGTTTTTGAGTCAGATAGGCATGAGTTTAAGTCTTATTTCTGCTGCTTATTTGTAGCATTCTCTTTGGGAGTTAGCTCGGATTTTTCATTTGTAAAATTCATGGGTTTTCAATTTTAAGATTTAGTATAAAACTATTCGTTAAGAGAGTATGGTATTGACCAAACATCCACCACGTAGATCAATGGAACACAATGCAGAGTCCAGAAGTGGACCCACACAAATATGGTCAATTGATTGCCAACGAAGTTGCAAAAACAATTTAGTGGGGGAAGAGATTGTTTTTTCAGCAAATGGGGCTGGAACTATTGGACTTCCAAATGCAAAAAAATTTTTAAAAGAACTACGACCCATATCTTATACTTTACAAAAAGTTAACTACAAATGGCCATGAGTTTGAAATCCATGTCATTACCTGAGACAAATTAAACAGGGGCTGCCCAGGTAGAACAGAGTCCTTGTCAATGTAAAAAAAAAAAAAAAAAAGCAGGGCTACCTCTTATGTTCTAAGAATAGAAGCAAGTGAAGTCATACAAGAGTCCCTGGTTTATTTCTGTTCATGTTAACAAAGAAAATAGCAATTTTAATGAATAATTTTGAAGTAGCTTTAGGAACCAGTCATTCATATAGAATTTAATGGAAGGAAGAAATTTTAAAATCATAGGCACAGTTTATGTCTATGTATTTTAAAATGCACAAAATATTCAAATTGTTCAGGTTATCTTATTCCTTGGGGACTGCAGTTGACCCCTGACCAATGCAAAGGTTAGGGGCACTGATACCTGCACAGTAACAAATTCGCGTGTAGTTTTTGCTCCTCCATAACTTTACCAGTAGCCTACTGTTGACTGGAAGCCTTGCTGATACCATAAACAGTTAACACATACTTTGTATGTTGTGTATATTATGTACTGTATTCTTATGATACATTGAGCTACTATCAAAATAATAAGGAAGAGAAAATGTACTTTTCACTAAGTGGAAGCGGATCATCATAAAGGTCTTCATTGTCATCGTCGTCATATTGAGTAGGCAGTGGAGGAGGAGGGGTTCATCTTGCTGTCGGAGGGGTGGCAGAGGTAGAAGAGTTGGAAGGGGAGGAAGGAGAAGTGGGCACACTGTTGTGACTTTTACTGAATAAAAAAACCACACTTATAAGCAGTTTTGCACATTGCAAACCCATATTGTTCAAAGGTCAGCTGTATTAGGACCCCTTCCGGGTCTAGCAAATAAATAATCAGAGGCAAGGTAGGGTTTTTCATTCTGTCTTCCCTGGATGTGGTTCATTTTTGGTTGTATAGATCCTCTGTGGAAGAGTTCTCCTGGGGACCCGAGCTGAAATAGTGAATTAATTGTATTTCTGGTGAGTCTGTAAAGCATTATAGGGGAAATTACTGCTGATCCTTAAAAAAAAATTCTGTTTCTGTCACAGAGCTGTGACAGAGAGCATCAATCAACTCATCACTCTGTGCACCCAGCAAGCTCCAGGCCAGAAAGAGTGTGATAATGCCCTGCGGGAGCTCGAGGTAGGTCCCTGGGAAGGCTGCTGAGGACTCGAGGGAGGGAGAGCCTCTGTGTCTGTGGGTCTGTCTGTCTATGTCTGTGCCTGTTCTTTCCCTATAGGGCTAGTTTTCTCTTCTCTGTCCTTGCCTTTTATCTTTCCTCGGAGGCTGTTGAGGCCGAAGTTCCAATCCAAGTGGAAAGAAGCGGAAGAAAAACTAGATTGAGTGGAATTACCATTCCTCCTTCTCCTTTTTCCAGTAGGATGAGATGTATTTTGTTAAAGAATTATTTATTACCAACAGGAAGAGGCCTGTGGTGTTGCGTGTAGGCTGAAGATCAGCAGTTTTTACCTAAAATATATTGGAGAGATTATTCTGGAACAAATGGGAGAGAGCTAGAGGCTAGTACAGGTGTGCTTTTGAGTCAAAATGATTTTCCCATACATCGTATTCTGTACCATATAGGGGGCATGTAAAAGGAAACCTAGCACTAACACTGCTTACACAGTCAAGGTGGCTGTGGGGCCCCGAAGGGCCCAGAACACAGTGCGGGTGCTTTTCATCTTATGTTCATACTCATGTTATTTATACTTGAAAAGTTAGTTATCCCCATAGAATGTGTGTGGGTAAACATAAAATTAGCCTACCTACTTGTATGTCCTAACCTGCAGTCCTAAGCAGTACAGGTTATACTGAGATGCCAAATCGGTATCTCAGTAGATATGGGTTGGTTGTCCCAAGGTCCCTTCCGTTTTCTGGATGATCAGCATGGGTCTGGCATGGTGGGAATACCCACTGCAGCTCCCGAAGTTTGACTGAGGCCCTCGTGCTGGCACTAGGCCATTGTGCACAGCTGGAAATGAGAAAGGGATTGTTATCACAGGACAGATGTATTCTGAAAACAGTTGAGAATGTTTCCTACATTGACTGAATTACTACGCTGTTCTGCTCTGTTCACATTTGCAAATATAAATATGTGGGCTGTTGATCTAAATGAGCTCTCTTGGCCTAGGTGCCAATACTCCATCCCATATTGATATCCTTGGTTGAAAAATTATGACTACTTTAGGATTGCTGTTACTAAAACAATTTTGATGATCCAAGGAGTGGGAAGAGGTTCTTGAATGAAATGAGCTTGTTCCTTAGGCTGCCTGCCCTCTTTCCCTCCCATCTTTAACAGCTCAGCAGTTCCCCTTCCTGATCTCCCAGCCCCCCACCAGCCTTTGTAACTCAAATGACTGTCTTTTTGTTGGCTGTGCCCCAAAGACTGCTGGGTCCTAATGTACATTCTCACTCCCTGGGGAGGAGGCTAAATGGCTGCATCCCCAGGAAAAGTCCCTTACAAGTGGTGATCAAAGGTCATTACAGTGCCATGACAGAGCTAGCACTGGTTTTCAGTGGTAGTTTGGGGGAATTATCTTCTTTCATGCCTTCCCATTAAAATGTTCCAAAGTTGGAAAAACTGAGTGTTCTTACTAGTCATGAAGAAATGAATGAATGGCCTTTTTGAAATTTAAACTCCTTAGAATTATCCTGCAGAGAAATTGTGCTAATTGACCATGCATGTGTTGCCTTATATTAACGTTCTAATTTTTTTTTAATGTTGTCCTTCTGTGTTTGTTTCTTTTCCTTCAAAACAAAACAAGAAATTCTCATCTCTGGCAAAACTAACCAGAGACCCTCTCCCCTATAATGACCATTGTGTTGCTAACAGGAAATCTGGTCATGATACCATGATCTAAATTCTCAAAAATCTGAGTAAATGATTGCTCATGACCAGACGTCTGTATATAGACGGAAAGTTGATAGTTGGTAGTTTGTATTGAATTTCTCTTGCTCTGTGACATTTGTTTGCTTTTTATGTTGTGTTCTTCTGTAGACTGTGAAGGGGATGTTGGACAATCCTAATGAACCTGTTAGTGATCTCTCTTACTTTGACTGCATTGAGAGTGTGATGGAAAACTCCAAGGTAAGACTGCCTGTGCCGTAAGTCAGAAGGTAGCAGTGCTCATCAGTGTAGGGAGAAGCTTAGACATGCCTTATGTGCCTCTGCCTGTGACTGGTTAGCAGGGCTAGCCGCGTGTAGCATGCAGCCTTGTTGTACAGCCCATTGCTCAGGAGCTTCCTGAACTTGAGGGTGCATCAGAATCACCTGGAGGGCTTGTTAAATACAAATTGCCCACCCCCAAGTTCTGATCCAGTAGATCTGAGATGAAGCTGAGATTCTGCATTTCTGACCATCTCCCAGGTCCTGCCCCTGTGGTCCAGGAACCATATTTATTTTGAGAACCATTTCCCCTCTTTTTTCACAGATTGGTCTTAATGTGAGTCAAATTGTGTATTTTCTACATTGGAACTGATCTGGAAAGTCCTTCAGGGACTTATGTGGGATCTTCTTAGGTGTTCTTTTGCAGTCTATTCATGGCATGCATTCTCAAGGAGAGCAAAATTGTTTTGTTTTGTTTTGTTTTGGTAGGATGTTGGGGAGGTTGAAAAAAATCTAAGATAATGCAATGGCTTGTTACTCCGCTCCTATCTTAACCTCACTCAACAAAATCTTATTCCTTGGTATTTGATTAGGGGGGAAAAAACTGAAAAGGCTTCTTAATGGAACAATAATGAAAAAGAAATAACTGTTGAGAAACACTTATCTGTGGTAATCATACCAGTGTCTTTTGAGAATGCCTTAAAATCAGCAGGTGAAAATGAAATGGATGTTGAGCTGTTGCAATCTGACTTTGTAGTTGGAACATGGTCACTTTTATTCTAGCGGGGAAACATCTGCCTTGGTAGTGTCAGAAGGACTCAGTTTGATTTGGGCTAAGACTAGAATTTCCTCATGCAGTACCTTTCATGGAATTATGGATTGTGTAAGGGAAGGATGCATGCACACTCAGATCCAAAGAAATGGTAGCTTCTTAAAGAGGAATGTGGGCCGCGGAGGGAGGGGGAAATATTGTACATAAAACTACCCTCTACATTCTTTTTTTTTTTCCAAGTCCTTATGTAAAATGGATTATTTTGTATGTCTAAGCAGTTTTGGGGAATTTATTCCCATCCAAGATGGCTTACTGATAAATGGTCTCTGCTTTGGGTTCTAGACTTAGCAATACCATAGTCTCTCCAAAGGGTAAAACATCCTTTAGTTTCATCGTTGTTGCCCAGGAAAATATGTCCCAGCCCTACTGGGACATAATGGGATTCATAGACAAGAGAACAGCAGATTTGCACTGGGCACCTTGTTACTTGCCCATGTGACCTTCTCTGTGACCTTGTACAGGGTGCTTGACCGCTCTGGGTTGGATTCTGAACACTAAAATCTCTTTCAACTCATACTGTAAAGATCTCTAAAGAAAGAATACACCACACCCGTGATTTTCAGTATAAGGCAAAATTCTTAAAATATTCAGGAAACACATAACAAAGATTTCTATTTGAATTTTACTGTCAATAACGAGATAAATGATATCTGGAAGGGTGAGTCTCCTGCTTTCTGTTTATTACCTCACCTACAGCTTAGTGGATATGATTTTTATATTCTGGAACTAGTTCTCAGTTTAGACCATTTACCCATGAGTTGCGTTTTACAGACTGTACTGTATTGTCTATGTACATTAACTGTATCTCCTTGGAATATGGATAACTTTGGGGTTATACTTCCGTTGTACATATCTCTGGAATGGAAATGATGTAATTCTCTTCTATCTCTTCTTCATACAAGTAAAGGAGAAAATGTCAAATGTTCCAAGTTAAGTGGCCTTGACTGTTAAAGTTGGAGTGTTGCCTCCTTTACCCCTTGGTGTGAAGCAGTGCTGGATAAAGAATGTTGCTGGCCGTTTGTTTTGCAGGTTCTAGGTGAATCGATGGCAGGGATTTCCCAGAACGCCAAGACTGGGGACCTCCCTGCCTTTGGGGAATGTGTGGGGATTGCATCCAAGGCTCTCTGTGGGCTGACAGAGGCCGCAGCCCAGGTAAGGTCCTGGTCCAGATGCAGCCATGTGCCCTGTGCCAGATCCCTGTGGAATGTGTAGGGGAGCTCCAACTGCACCTCTTTCTCCACGTGCCACCACAGAAACCACAGGAAAGGCACTGGCTTCTGTGCTGGCTGGGGCATTTACACAAAACATCAGCCAGTTACCCACCAGGAGTAGAGCAGCTGTGGGCCAGGCTGGGGAGAATGGTGAGACTCAGTAGAGACCCAGCATAGAGGTTCAGAGGCCTACTTTTAAATTGTTTTAAAAGTTTTTATTATTGGTAAATTGTTTGGGGTAGAAAAAATAATCAGTACATAATTTAAATTTTCCGAGGCTTTAAAATTGCAAAAATGTTAAGTCATGCTCTTTTTAGGATCAGAGAGAGAAAAAGTTTAGATGTCATCATGGAGAGACATGATATGGCACGTACCTTGCCCTTCTTTGACTATCCTACGTATTTTCAATAATGATTGACCTTATATTACAGAAACTTTAAAGATATCAGCATCTGCTTTAAAGGGTTCATCATTTGACAATTACCTTGAACTTAGAAGATTTTACGGAACCAAAGAGAAACATCACTGGTTTAGGGGATGAAATTCTCTACCTTCTCGGGGGAAATGGATTAAGATCAAAATTCTGGCGCACAGATTCATTTTTTCTGTTTTATTTGGCTGACACATCTAAAGGAAATGCAAAGAGAAGACCTTCCCTTGTGCCCGCTTCTCCTCTTGGGAACCAAATGCTGTCTTTTTTGTTGTTTTTTTCTGGGCCATCTTACTCAATTACCAAGTTAAGATCCCTTCTGCTATTGGAAATACTGACCTAAGCAATAAGGACATGCTTTGGTAAGCTATGAGATGAGGAACCCTAGGAGAGGGCAGGCTCCAAGGTTGGCTGACCCAGCGGCTCCACGCCATCAGTCTGCAGGCACCCGCTGTTTCTTGCCTCTCCTGTCTGCCAGCCAAAGAGTCAGCTTCGTGCTGAGGCTGGGCAGCCTTGTAATCACAAGACGGCTGCCAGAGTAGTCAGGGCTGTGTTCGTCCATGCCCCAAAGAAGAATTTCTTGAGGCTCTCTCTTAAGAACAAGGTGACTTCGTTCCGTGAGCCTGTGATA
Source organism: Cebus imitator (assembly GCF_001604975.1). NCBI lineage: Eukaryota > Metazoa > Chordata > Mammalia > Primates > Cebidae > Cebus > Cebus imitator. The sequence continues at coordinate 1,574,149 of NW_016107665.1, forward strand.
AACTCCTGCTGGCATGTCAAGCTGGCATAAACCTGTTCAGTACTACACCCTTATTGGTGAGCGGGATGAGATGACCTTGACCAGTTTGCACTAAGGAGTGCCTGAGTGTGACAGCTCCATGTGTAGTGCGGACCATCGTCCCCATAAGCTCACCTAGGAGCATGGAGCCTGAGCTGTGGTTTTTTTTCCTTCCCTTTCCAGGCTGCATACTTGGTTGGCATCTCTGATCCAAACAGCCAGGCAGGCCACCAGGGCCTAGTGGACCCCATCCAGTTTGCCAGGGCTAACCAGGCCATCCAAATGGCATGCCAGAACCTAGTGGACCCCGGCAGCAGTCCGTCACAGGTAACTATTGGGGAGGATGTAAGATTTCAAGCCCTTATGCTCTGCTGGGTAGGTTGTGGGAGACTGAGAAATTAGTAAAGAATCTTGTTCTTTCAGAGCTTGCAAAGGCAGCTAAATGCCAGCACTGTAGATAGTGGTTTGGGTGGGGGCAAATACTGCAAAATGTGATGAATCTGGAAATTTATAGGTGCTTTGAAATGGGGTGCCAGAAGGCAAAAGGAGTGACCTAATCACAGTGAGATTTACAAGGAGTCTTCGTTTCAGCGGACATGCACTGAGGGCTTGTTCTGTGCTTAGCTGTAAGGGGTCAGTGTGCACAGGGCTCCATTTTCTACTCCCTTGGCTCTTAGTCTGTTGGGAAAAGTTTGGAAAATGCAGTGATCAGGACACAATGACAGTGCCAGGTATGTGCAAATCAAAGTGTGATTAATTCTCCAAGGGGGCTGTCAGGGGTCACTTCACAGAAGTGGTGGCACTGAGCCAGGCCTCAAAGTTGGGTCAGAATCGGTAGCACAGAAAGAAGCGAGAGTGACATTTGAGGAAGAGCCAGTATGTGTGACATTCCATCATACCTGTCATATCCGAGTGGCATGGTCCCGGTCACTTATTAAAACAGTGTGTACCGAAAGGTAGGAGAAGTGGCTGGAATGGGGGTGGCCGGAGGCAGTCTTGTTAGCGACGTGTCCACCATCAACCTGGGGCCTGCATTCTTGAGGCTGGAGAAGAACCTTAATCAAGAAGGAAACACAAGGACCATATGGACCTAAAGCAGGCCCGAGAGCTGGTGTGTCTGGGAGCCCTTACCCATCCAACAAGGCCAAAGGGGTGTTACCAGCCTCAGCAAAGCAGAACAGGTGGATTCGGGAGAGCAAATGAGTTGGGGCTGCGGGGTGGAGCCTGCAGAGCTTCCTGAACCAGACACCGCAGTAGGTGCCAGCGCAGTAGGTGCCAGCAGCCCTCCTGTGGATGAGGAGGGCTTGATACGTGTTTTTCTCATCTGGTTCTCCAGTGTGGTGGCCACTGGCTACCTGTGGCTGTTAAGCACTTGAAATGGAGCTAGTCTAAATTGCGATGGGCTGTAAACATGCAATGCACACTGGATTTCAAAAACTTGGTGTGAAAAAACGATTGAAAATCTCATTAGTAGTATTTTTAAATTGATTATATGATGAAATATTTTGGATATACTGAGTTAAATAAAAAATTGTTTCACTAATTTTTCTTGTTTCTCTACTTATTTTAAAGTGACTACTAGAAAACTTAAAATTGCCTATGTGTAGATCTTGGTGTAGATTCTATACCCTGGACCTCCTATCTGCGGTTCCAAAGGCTAAATTGATTCCATCTCCTTTAAGACTGCCTGGGGCTCAGCGTAGCCCACCACTATGTCAGCACCTCCTTTTTTCTTTTTCTTTATTATCTTCACTTAATATTTCCTGCCCTCCTCTTTCTTGGAGTTGACTTTGAGGATAGACATGCTTGTAATTACACAGGCTCTGAACATGTGAGTTGAACAGCAATCCAGGGCTGAGGACCAGGGTGGACCTCTCTGCACTGTAGCACGGGGTGCCCCCAACCTAGCTCCATGCTTTGTAGGTCCTGTCAGCCGCCACAATTGTTGCCAAGCACACATCAGCCTTGTGCAATGCCTGCCGCATCGCCTCATCCAAGACGGCCAACCCGGTCGCCAAGAGGCACTTTGTCCAGTCAGCCAAGGAAGTTGCCAACAGCACTGCCAACCTGGTGAAGACCATCAAGGTAGGTCGCTGGACTACAGGCCTTATTAAACTTGGTGACTCCTGTTGCGGAGGGGAAAGGGGAACAAGATTTAAGCTCTGCTGCTCTCCTAGTCTAGTGAGGCTTAGCTTCTAATTCAGTCTTATGGTTTATGTCATTGAAGAGGCATCGCTTACTAATGGAGACACTCATCATGAAAAACCAAGTCTCTACTAACTTTTTGGATGGTGGGGAAGGAGGCCTCCCCGAATTCTGTGCCTGAGGAGCTTAGGGGACAGAACTCTGGTGGGAAAGGGTTGGTTATAGGGCCACTCTTGGTGCTGTGCTTGCGTAGCAAATACCCTGTTTTTACTTAAACAATATGTTTACTTGCAGCATTTTTGAATGGGCTGGTAGAGGACTCTGCCATCCCTGCTGGATATATCCAGACCAAGAGAGTAGGTGGAAGGAGAAGGGAATGGGAAACTGTGGAAAATCACTTAAAACGTTTTAATTGTTCCTGTGATATTAATTTTGTTTATAGCTGTTTGAATTTTTTGAGTGGAGCATCAGCTTTTAAAAACAGAGCCTCTAGTGTTCCTAACAAATTCACCTTTGCGTTAAGGTGTATGGGCATGTGGCAGGTGGGCAGGGTTCACTTGTAAGAAGCAAGTGAGAATCACTAGGCAGTAGTACTTGTAGGTGGGTAATGAAGCCACAAACACAGTCCACCCTCACCTGGGACCAAGCAGGCAGCAGGCAGCTGACAGCCTGGATAACAGACCACAGGCAAAAGGCTCTGCACCATCTCCCCAGCTCCCTCGACAGCCCCAGCCTTCAAAGGCATTGTCATGGCAGGCAAGATACCAGTTCTATGTTAAACCCAGGATACCGCTGAAGGGAAAGGCATTGAAGGAGTTAACACTTTTTACTTAATGGTTTTGTATTCATTCAGATGGGAGGGTTGGCTTTGCTGCTAGCGTAGTTCTGGAGTAAGAGGACTTTTCCCAGTTCCTTCCAGAGGATAGGACACTGCACATCTCATTTTATTTTGATTTCAAAAAGCCAGTGCAGTTGCAAGCAGAAATTAGTCAACAGGATGACCAAGCAGAGGCAAAAGGAGAGAACACCCAACCCAGCACCAGTTGGAAGCTGGCGGTCAGCACTTGGGGCTTGCACCCCAGTCAGCAGTTTCTTAGCTCTTTAAACAGAGAAATTTTTAGAAATGAACAAACAAAAACCCCTCCCTATTTGAAGGCAAGAGTAAGCTCAGTTGAAAATGGATAAATAAAGCCAGTGTCCAGGTGCCCCGTGATCCTGGTGGCAGGTTACTTGAATTACCATCACAGTTCGTAGTAATTAGGATGTAATAAAGCTTACCTTTTAAAATGTTTATTTTGTGCTTTGGGTATGTTACTCATTCACTCCACACAACCACCCTGTGCTTATCCCCATTTTACAGATGGGAACCTGAGGCACAAAGAGATTAAGTAACTTTACCAGGGTGGCCCAGCCAGGGAGTGATGGGGCAGAATTCAAACCTAGGCCCCAGAGTCCCTGTTTTCAGCCTTGGCATGCCGTTCACCTGTTAGGGATGGAGAGACAAACTCATCTCTCCAGCCTGGTAGGAAGGACCTTGCTGTGTTTGCAGGGCTTGTGTGTGAGCTTGGGGAGGTGAGGATGGAAAGAGGAGTAAGAGTTGACAGCAGTGACATCGTTGGTTGCTGTGTAATGAGCTTATCTCAGTTAAAATCAATCATTTTCTGGTCATTAAAAGCATTCTGTTTAGGTGGAACAATGGAGTAAAAAAAAAAAGTAAAGACCCTCTTTATTCTATAGAAATTGCTGTAGCCCTTTCTTGTCTGCCTCCTCCTCGGTTTTAAATCCTGACCTATCTCTATATAAAGCATCTCTGTTAAGATCTCATGTCCTTTTCAGATTCCCCTCACAGTGTCGAACCCTCTTTGCAATTCCCTGCAGCAAATGAGCTCTTCTGATGGCCTAAAAGATAGGCCTGTGCAGAACATCAGAGGAGTAATGTGGGGG
>NW_016107665.1:1578301-1593777 GCF_001604975.1 Cebus imitator
CATGGAAAAGATAAAGGCCTCTGTCTCCTGGAGCACCCTGGAAACGAGGAGCAATGCAAGAGGAACAGATATGAACATGTTGCCCCTCAACAGTGAAATGGGCCTGGTTTTTCAGTTCCCACTGCCTGGCAGGATTTGCTGGGAGCCACGAGCTTTGCTTTTAATTCGTTATATAACAGGATAGTAGTAAAGATCATTTCACTGTAGCACATGGTACTGTATACTGAGTAGATTTCCTGTTTGAAGGAATGGTTATGTGTTCTGTCAAACAGAAAAACAGAGGAATATTTAATTCCCTAAGTGCTTAAGACAGCTGCGTATTACTCTTAAGTTTTATGCTGCTTAGTGCTGTTTTTTCTATTAACTGTGAGAATGTGCCCCAGCCTAAATCCCAGCTGCCACACCCTTATGGTCATGGAGAAGGGAGGGGAGCCTCCAGGAGAAGCCAGAGGGAGCAGGAGCGGATTACCTCACAGTGGCGCATCAGCATCAGTCACTACTGATAGCACTCTTTAAAATCCCAGAGCAGGGCTCCACAAGAATCCATTTCTGTGTTTCTGTCGCCTGCCAGGGATGGCTCTAAATGCTGGGCATTAGAAGGACCCACACCTCTAATCACAGCTGCTGTCTGTCTCCGAGTCACCAAGTACACTGTTGCTTGTTTTCTCTCTTCATTCAGCTCATTACCTAGTCTTGAATCAGAAGTGTGGAATGGAATGTTATTTTAAATGTGCAGTCACTCACATTTAGGTGCCAAGTAAAATTATGCAACAGCAGCATTTGTTTTTCTGAGAAGTTGAAGTTTGGCCTTGCCCCTCACAGCAGAGTTAAAGCTCGGGGTTTTTGCAGTTAAGCACTTCCAGTGTGTACCACAGACAGCCGATCCAGCTCTCTTGAATCGAGTTTGACTTGGCTGTGAGTATGCTTTCTTGGTCATACTTATGTTTGGATTGGGAAAGTGGCTTCTTTAGAAGGAAAAGGAAGAAGGCTCTTGGGTGTTTTATTCCTTGTTCTGTTGCCTTTGTCTAAGGTCAGCAGGAGAGAAGGGAGCCAGGAGGCTTGGGTCCTTGTTTGAGGCATGCCAGTGCAAGCAAGGTGACCATGGCAAATCATGTCAGTTTCCAGATGCTGGTTTTATTGTCTGGAGAATTGGGGGTTTAGTATTAAAATGTTTTCAGGGCCCCCTGTAGCCCCAAAGTCCATACATCTTTGATTTTATGCATACCCAGAAATTATTTCTCCCAGGTCTCCGTGGGATTTTGCTAAGGGGGAACACTCGGGGCAGGCTCCAGGTTTGGGAGCATTCTTGTCCTGGTGGGTCCTGGACATAAGGCTAAATTTACCCTTTCATCATCATGGCTGGTATGTCAGACATTCTGTGATATGCTTGCTTGACATTTCACCATTGGGCAGCTCTGGGTATTCAGTTTACTTGAGTGGCTCTGCTGTGCCCAATGGAAGCAGAGTTTTTTAGAAGTGAAATAATACCTGTGCAAACCATCCTTTTTTTTTTTTTTTTTTTTTTTTTAAGGCAATAACTTGTCCTTTTTGAGAATGGAAAATGATTAATGTAGCTTGCTATTCTAGTCCATGTTATTCAAGGCCCTGTGCTGCAAATAGCAATGGGCTGTATGTTAATATGATTCTAGGGCCCATGCTCAAAACAAAAGCTCCAAACAAACCAGCCTTTTATTCTAGTAGTGCTGTCTATGAAACCTACACAATTAGAAACCCATTTCTTGAGATTGCCCTTGAGTAGTCATCATCTTAGTTTGAAGAAGTTCAGCTTAGCGTTGCTGGTTTGATTGGCTGCCCTTCTTCCCAATAGATTGAGAGGTTTGTGGGAGTAGAAAGGGGAAGGGAAACGTGGAGAGGTAAGAAGCAGGAAGGGGAGCAGCATCGAGGGAAGGCCAGCATCTCCTGTTGAGCTAAAAGTCGTGCGATCCCAATGGAAGGGGTATTACGGAGAAAGCCATGTAGCCACTCCACAGTTCCTTTTGAGTTTTTTCCACTCCAGAGTCCACTCTTACAATCAGCTTGTTTCACACCTTTGCCTATGTTTGGGCCCACCTGTGTCAGGCTCCTGCTTAGTGGCACCCACCCTGCCTGGCACTGATGTTCTCTAATTGCTCTGAAGTCTGGTAAATCCAGACCTCCAGGGATCTACCAAACTTCAGAGCAATATTAACAGTGCAACAAAATCAGAGTGCCAAGGTGGTTCACTTCTATGTGGCCAGTGCCAGCAACGTAAATCAACATTTACCAAGTGTGTAAGTGGCAGTGAGAAATGAGGCTTTATATATGAGCAAGAAGTAGCAGGTGTGCAAGGGGTTCCATCGGGCCTGGAAGAATGGCAGAACTGGAGAGGTGAGGGTAGGGTCAGGGCCTGTCTGGTGGGGGAGGGGCATGAGCCAAGGCGAGCCAGGCACTATATTAGCATAAACGAAAATAGCCAGGCTTTTGGGAATTTCTCTGAAAATATTACATTGTGGGTATGTAATTATTGTCCCAAGTTGCCAAGGCTTGATTGGAGTGTCGTTGCTATTCAAAAATCGCCTTCAAACCAACAGTGCCTGCCTCCTCTTGCCTTACTGAAAAACAGAAAAGCCCATATCTCAGATCTGCTTTGCTTGGTAATGCTGGTGCCCCTGTTTTTTTTTTTCTAATTGTGTAAATTGATTTCATATGTTGATCATAAGGGTTAAATTAAAAGTTTTATTGGTCATTTAACAAAAGATGGGCATTTTTCTGCAAACCTAACTGCCCTCTTGATTGTAGCCTTTCTCTGGGAGGGAGGATTTCTGTATTTGGGTCACTGGCTATAGTTTCCAACAGCCTTGATTCTGAGGAGGTGACATCCAGGGCTGGGAACCTCATCGAAATGTTCACCCTTTATGAGGCAGCCTGGCATGGTTCACAGGCCACATTCCTGGATTCGCGTCCATGCAGGCCATAAATCAGCAAAAGGCCTGAGCCCTCTGTGCCATTGTGTTACCAGCTGTTAGGTTTTTTTTTTTTTAATGATGAAGCATAAGATGCATATAGAGAAAACACACACTATGTGTAGAGTTCATTGAATTTTCTCTTTTTTTTTTTTTTTGAGACGGAGTTTCACTCATGTTACCCAGGCTGGAGTGCAATGGCGCGATCTCGGCTCACCGCAACCTCCGCCTCCTGGGTTCAGGCAATTCTCCTGCCTCAGCCTCCTGAGTAGCTGGGATTACAGGCATGCACCACCATGCCCAGCTAATTTTTTGTATTTTTAGTAGAGACGGGGTTTCACCATGTTGACCAGGATGGTCTCGATCTCTTGACCTCGTGATCCACCCGCCTCGGCCTCCCAGAGTGCTGGGATTACAGGCTTGAGCCACTGCGCCTGGCCTCATTGAATTTTCTCAAGCGGAACACCACCTTGGTAATTCTAGCCAGATTAAGAGACAGAGTGTTACTGGCACCCAGAAGCTTTCCTTATACTGCCTCCAGTGTTACCTGCTCTTCTCACCATCTAGATTAGGTCCACCTGTGTTTGCACTTGGTACTAATGGAATTGTACAGGAAGTACCCATTTGTGGGTGACCTATTTTGTTAAAAATTCTGTTTGCGAGATTTGTTTGAATGATCGGGGGTAGTTCCAGTCTATTCCTTCCCATTAGATTGGATTGTGTTCATTTCAACATGATGACGGCTATGCCTACCTTACCTCCATCAGTCATTAGGCAACACCCAGGTAAAACTTAGAAAAAGTGATATGAACCGCCAGTCCAAGAATCTGTTTAAAGTTCAGACTTATAATAGTGGCAAATAAAAAGTCTTATTTGTGGAAAAAAAAAAAAACTTAGAAAAAGTTAAAAGTACTGCTTTAAAATACAATAAAGCATGTTTATTGTTTGGTAGAGAATAGACTTAATCTGAGTAAAAGTGAAGATCACAAGGATTATAGTCTCAAAAGTGAGGAGGAAAGTAGCTCTGCTGCCCGGCCTGGCACAGAGGGTCACGGGGCGCTGAAGAGCTTCCTGTGAGTGGAAAGCTGACTGCAGAGTCAGTTGTCCTGTGAGCTACACATTTGTCTTTAATTCTCTGCAGTTGCTAACAGGGCCCCTCTGCTTGATGGCAGGGGTCTCTTTAGTCAGTTCTCATTTACTGTTTATGAGGTCGCCAAACATTTTCAGCGTTCCCATTGAACCACCTTCTTTCACTAAGAGGTGATTATTGTAGTTCAGGAATAATCAGTGCTTCTCAATCGGACAGAATCTCCCTGTTTTCTCCCATCAGGCTCTGGATGGGGATTTCTCTGAAGACAATCGCAATAAATGTCGCATTGCCACTGCCCCCTTGATTGAAGCTGTGGAGAACCTGACGGCATTCGCATCTAACCCTGAGTTTGTCAGCATTCCCGCCCAGATCAGCTCCGAGGTAGGGAGTTTGTGCAGAAAGATAATACTAAGATCTTTGGCTAACTTTGTGTGGCACCGAATGAGTTAATAGTTAAAACTCCGAAAGCTGTCTCTATCAGCATGTAGGCTACTATTACTCTTGTCAGTTACAGCATGCGCACAGTTAGTGAAACTCCGTGACTACACATCTCTTGAGAGATAATGTATATGTAGAGAACAATCTTACTGCCTAGATTTGGGGCCATTCTTGGGATGTGGCACACTCAAAAAATCCTGTTTAAAGGGTAAACATGGGCTTAAGTCCCCACCATGCAGACCCCAAGCAATCCAGTCTTCATGGTTCCCTGCCCTCTTTATCTCCTTCAAAGGGCAGAGGCGGTGATTTGGCAAAGAACAGGACCTTTCAGGGCCCACCTCATTCACTTGTATCTTCGACCCTGACTTTGATTTCTCTGCTATTTGGTCTCAGGGCTCCCAGGCACAGGAACCAATCCTGGTCTCAGCCAAGACCATGCTGGAGAGTTCATCGTACCTCATTCGCACTGCACGCTCTCTGGCCATCAACCCCAAAGACCCTCCCACCTGGTCTGTACTGGCTGGACATTCCCATACGGTGTCCGACTCCATCAAGAGTCTCATCACTTCTATCAGGTCAGTTTCTCATGTGGAGGTTGCTGCCAGCCTGCATCTCAGCAGGGCAGGAGGAGGATAAGCCCATCAGGCGTTTTACTTAATAGTGATGTTGTTGATCATTATCATCATCTTTTTCTATCTCTTTGGGACCAGAAGCACTGGTCACAATAGTAATTGCTAACCAAAGTACTTACCATGTATCAAATACTATTCCAAATGTTTTATCTGAATTACCTTATTTGAACATCACAACAGTCTTGTAAGGTACCACTGCCATTATTTCCATTGTACTGATGAAAAAATTAGGGCAGAAAAAATTTGGTTAATATCTCCAAGATCACCTTAAGGCCCGATGGCTGTCTAATCACTGTACCGCATCGTCGGTATCTAGGAGTTTAAGCATTGAGTACCCTTGTTTATTTGGCAGGATTTGGGGTTGCCTTTAGTTTGCTAATAAGACAAAGAATATTCTAGGGCCTGCAGTAACTCTGAGCATCTCTGACCTCCTTGGTGATAGTGGGAGCCTAAAAAGATATCCCCAAATAGACATAACATTTCTGAAGTTAACCAATTAATACCTCACAGCATGAAATTCTTCTCTTTCCTTAATTATATTTTGCTTCCTAGTTGCTTTTGAAGCTCAAAACCACAGTGAACTAACTTTCTTAATGCCTTGCAAAGAAAAATTCACTACATGTTTTAATTCCTACTGTAGTCCAGGACTTTGTGACTAGTATGCAACGTGGAAAGTGTGGTACATTTGCACTGGAAATAGTGCTGACCTTTTTTTTTTTTCCAAATAAGAATTGTATGCTTAAGCCAGTGCATAGAGAATCCAAGTCCAAATTGCTCCCTTTGCAGTTGCCTGCTATGAGCCTAAGGTGGAGGGCAGGGCAGGACCATATTCTTTCCACCAGAAACAAGTAGAGTTATCCGAAGAGTTAAGGAATGCATGGGCTGTGCAATGAGGCGTTGCCAACCAAGGGTCAGGGATTCTTCCTGAAAAGGAGGGGATCAAGTCAGGGAGGACATGGACAGGGATCCTGGCCCACCAGTGCTGGAGGAGGCTGTGGGACCTGAGCCCCATGGAGCCTATGTCTAGCTTGCACTGTTCCTTCCAGGGACAAGGCCCCTGGGCAGAGGGAATGTGACTACTCCATCGATGGCATCAACAGGTGCATCCGGGACATCGAGCAGGCCTCACTGGCTGCCGTTAGCCAGAGCCTGGCCACAAGGGATGACATCTCTGTGGAGGTAAGCTGGGGATCTTGGAGCCTGCTTAGCAGCCTCTAGATATGTTGAAGAATCTCAGCATCAGACTTGGAGGGTTAAAGGTTGTGGGGCCAAGATGTTTCTGTTGCTGGAGTTTCACCATTACACAGACTTCCTCTGTGGAGCCAACCTGGGAACTTTTTGGAGAGGGTAGAGCAGATGCCAAGTAGAGGAGGGTGGCTTGGGGGAAGGAATACATGTACTGGGGTGGAAAGTTCAAATGTGGCTGAAATTTGGGGGGAAAATATCTATCAAGGTAATTTAGGGGTAAGATGGATACCCTGTTTGCTTTAACACATCAGTAGAGTGGATCTAGGCATGTAAATTTTCAATGATTCTCTGTTGTCATATTTCACCAGCATGCTTTCTAGTTAGTTGGCAAATTCAGCATTAAACTAATGATTTGGTCTGTTGAGAGAGCAAGGATTCTGCCCTAAGTTATTCAATATCTAGCATTTGAGGACTTTGGCATCCCATTATTAATTTAAAGCCACTTTGCCCCCTCTTGCTTGTTTTTCCAAAGTTGAGAATGGAATTTTCCTGCTTTTTCCCTTTGGGTTTTTTCTTTTTTTTCTTTTTTTTTTTTTTGGAGACGGAGTTTCGCTCTTGTTACCCAGGCTGGAGTGCAATGGCGCGATCTCGGCTCACCGCAACCTCCGCCTCCTGGGTTCAGGCAATTCTCCTGCCTCAGCCTCCTGAGTAGCTGGGATTACAGGCACGCTCCACCATGCCCAGCTGACTTTTTGTAGTTTTAGTAGAGACGGGGTTTCACCATGTTGACCAGGATGGTCTTGATCTCTTGACCTCGTGATCCACCCGCCTCGGCCTCCCAAAGTGCTGGGATTACAGGCGTGAGCCACCGCGCCCGGTCCCCTTTGGGTTTTTTCTATTACCTGTCCAAAGGTTCCTGATTTTTACTTCTTTCACCACTGAAAGCACAGTGCTTGACATGCAGAAGGTGCTTAATAAAAATGGATGGTCTGTTTATTGATGTTTATCTTCCTGCCACTGAATTCATTAACAGTCAGCTTTCAGCCCAGAGTTAATATTGCTCATTTTTATTAATAGAGCTGTCTATTTAGCTACACCTTCACCATCCTATTTCCAAAAACAGAAAGAAGGAATGAATTTTCTCAGACTGTGTGGGATGCCAGAATTATTCTTTTGAACCTGTTGGTAAAGTCCGTATGTGTATGCATCAGGACAGTGCAGGTAAATGTACCACCTGACAGACTATCACCAGCTGAACAGGCCTTTCAACCAGCACCCAGATCAAGAAGCAAAGATGAGGCTGGGCACCGTATCTCACACCTGTAATTGCAGTACTTTGGGAGGCTGAGGCAGGCAGATCACTTGAGATCAGGAGTCCAGACCAGCTTGGCCAACATGGTAAAACCCAGTCTTTACTAAAAATACAAAAATTAGCCAGGCATGGTGGTGGTCGCCTATAATCCCAGCTACTTGGGAGGCTGAGGCAGGAGAATCACTTGAACCTGGGAGATGGAGGTTGCCGTGAGTGAGCCAAGATCACACCACTGCCCTTAAGCCTGGGCAACAGAGCAAGACTCCATCTCAGAAAAAAAGCAGCAAAGGTGACCAGCACCCCAGAAGCCCCCTGCTCCTCCCATCCTGTCACCATGTTCTCCCCAGCCCAGTACATCCTCTGCTTTAACTCCCTCACTAGGAAGAGAACTCTTCTCCTTTAACTGCGTGTGCTCCCTAAACATACATCATATTTAATTTAACAAACCATCTGTAATAAAATAGCACTGTTGGAATATTCTTGCATTCTTGACTATAATCACATTATGAATGTGAAGATAATAAGTAATTAGCTAAATAAAACCCTTGGACGCCTTGGAAGTTTCTCTCTGCCCGCTCCCATCTGTCTCTATTTCTCTTTTCTCTTTTCTTCTTCTTTTTCCAGAGTTTTATTTTCAAGTTTGCATATTAGTCTGCTCCTCTTGTTGAGGACACTGTGCCCCCATTCCCCATGGCCCATAGGCATCATTGTTCTGTGGGAAAGTAGCCAAGGCTAGAGTCTCGTTTCTGATGAGCAGGACGTCGCCACTTTGGCGAAGTTCACTCAATTCTATGCTGGTGTGTGCAGACCTAAAATGCCCAGTGCTCTGATGTATTAATCCTGCATCTATCAAGTGAAGTTCCTATGAATAGTCGTACAAAGGGATCTGATCTTTCCTGCCACTGGCTAATAATCTCCACCTTTGAATTCCCCATCCCCCACATTCTCAGAGTCATCTGGGTATCTTGGTCTGTCTCTTTACAGCATGATTTAATTCTTTGGGGCTGGAGAGATTAAACGATCTCTCAAACCTGAGAAGCAATGCCTTGAGGGCACCGTTTTTAATATTTGCATGCACACCACAAACAGTGGATTGAGGTCTGTGCTGAGCTCAGTGGGCATCTTAGCATTTTCACAGTGTACTGTTTGGGAAGCAGTCCTGCTTTCAAAGAGCTAATCTCATTTTTACGTCACTCTCTATCCTTAAGGGTTATTAGTTCTGAGAATACAGCGACCTAGGATGTTCCCTCAGACCCCTCAACTATCTGCCTGCATTTGGACAAAGTTGTCATTCCTTCTTGGAAAGCCATGGCTGTTTCGCATATCCATTAATTACGCCAAGTAACCTAAAGTAAAGATAACAGTAACATCAGTTGTTAGGGTTGACAGGAGCAAGAAGCCAGATCCAAAAGCATCTCTCAGGCCTGCTTCTTCTCTTCCTTGGGAGGAGGCATCACTGAGAAGGTCAGGGCAGGGCACAGTGGCTTGATGGCAACACACAGGCATTTGACGTCTGTGTTACATGGCCTTTCTCATTTTTCAGAAGGGGCTTTTTGAATGAGTGCAGCTCTGTGGGGATCTGTTATGGGATGAACTTGACACTTCTCTTCTTATCAGGCCCTTCAGGAGCAGCTGACTTCGGTGGTCCAGGAAATTGGGCACCTTATCGATCCCATCGCCACAGCGGCTCGGGGAGAAGCAGCTCAGCTGGGACATAAGGTAATGCACAGCGAGGGAACCCTGTGAGGGTGTGCATGTGATCACAGGAGAGGGGGTTTTACTGACTTTACTGTTAGGGTTCCCAAAAGCCTGGGATGCAAGTATTGTGCCTGAGTCCCATGCTGGTTTAAGCTGCAGAAAATAACACTGAACCTCTCTCTGGCATCCTCTCCAGAAATGATCAGTTCAGGATCTGTTTTTACCTAGAGTTCAGAAGAAAACTTCAGTGCAGCTTTTCTGGTTTGGCCAGAGACGTTAGCCAGCTTGGCATTTACAGCCGTCCATTGCAGTCAACCTTTGCTGAGAGAAGCCAGACACTGAAGCAGACACTCCCAGCCTGGAGTCTGCCACCTTTTGTCCCTGGCTGGCTGGCTAGCCAGCCAGCCCCATTCTGGTGTGTTTAAGAGTACATTATTCTTTTGTGGTTTGTAACATAGTGTCTACTCTTAGGCATAATGAGGCAAAGCAGACTTCTCCCTGGATGGCCAAACCCTCCCTAGGTTTCCACTCCAGGGGAGCCATTCAACTGAGGGTTTGTCCCCAGGTTGTGTTAAGTGCCAAAAGACGTTTTGCCTGGTTGGGGTTCATTTTGCAAATTCTTCAAGGACAATGGGCTTGTTATGCAGCCTGTGCCTCAGTAGGGAGAGGCCAGAAATTGGATTTTTAACCACCTTGGGCTTCCTAGCATTTTATCAGTGCAGCCATCAGTACAGATGTACATCTATACTGGACAGTAGCCAGAATCTTCTTGGCAGGTATCGATCTTAGAAAATCAATATTCTTGCTTTTTCAAATTACAGAATAGCTTAAGGGCCTACTCACCTTCCCACTGGTTCCAAGTGGGGATTTTTGAGATTTGAAATCTCAAAGGCCAGTGTGTCTCTGCCTTTATAAGTGTGGCACATTTCATTTCTTAGCTGAGTTTCTTTATGCGGTAATTAGAAAAGGGCTTGTCCACCTGTGTGAAGAGGTTTGCAGGGATAGAAGGAATGGTCTGGCCACTGGGGCCACTGCCTATGTGACCATCAGAGAAACTGAGTTTAGAAGAGAAGCTGCGCTGGACATTTTTTCAGCAGTTAATTTGATTCCAGAGCTTTGTAATAAAATATTTCTGGATGTCTTTGGAGGACAATACCCATGTCTCTGCAGATACTTCATTAGTATACAAGATTAATCCCTATGTTAGTGGTTAGCATCAAAAGAAACATAATGTATTTATGCCACTTGACTTATAAATTTTCTCTTGGCCTTTGGGCTAGTCTGTCTCTTTCCTTCTAAAAGAGTTTTGGACAGAGTCAGACTATGGTCCCTCTATCCAGAAGAGCCCTAGGAGTTACAGCCACATTTTCCCAAGGCTTCATTACAGTGCTCAAGTGGGGCACCAGATCAGCAGCTTCCACAGCACCTGACAGTGATAAGAAATGCAAATTCTCAGATCTCAGCTGTGTTCATAAAGTTGTGTGGCTTCAAACAACAGAAATTTATTCTCTCGTAGACTTTAGAGGCCAAAAGTCTAAAATCGTAGCAGGGCCGTGCTCCTTATGGAGACTGTAGAGTGGATTCCTTGGAGTCTACTTTGTTTTTTCCTTTTTTGGGAGGTGGGGACAGAGTCTCACTCTTTCACCCAGGCTGGAGTGCAGTGGCACAATCTCGGCTCACTGCAACCTCTGCTTCCTGGGTTCAAGCAATTTTCCTGCCTCAGCCTCCTGAGTAGCTATGATTACAGGCATGCGCTACCACGCCCAGCTAATTTTTTGTTTTGTATTTTTACAAGAGATGGGGTTTCACCATGTTGGTCAGGCTAGTCTCAAACTCCTGACCTTGTGATCTGCCCACCTTGGCCTCCCAGAGTGCTGGGATAACAGGCGTGAGCCACCGTGCCTGGCCTTGTTCTTTGCTTCTTATGTTTTCCTGTGGCTTCTGGTGTTCCTTGACTGTGGCACTGATCCCTGCTTCCATAGTCACGTTGTCATCTGCTCTTCTGTGTTTCTTCTGTCTCGTGGTTGGACACTTGTTATTGGATTTGGTGCCCACCCAGGGAATCCAGGATGATCTCGTTTCAAGATCCTTAAACCTAAATTTCAAGGTTGCAGGGATTTGGATATGGACATATCTTTTGCAGGGTCACCATTCAATCCACCTGTGTACCTCAACCTAGGAATGAACGTCATGTACCAAACACTCAAAATTCTGTGTTATTTTAATGCATGTGCTAACCCAAGCGAGGATGTTTCCTGTTCTGTCATGTATCAAGAACAAAAGATATTAAAGTCCTTGCCAAGCTTCCTAAACACACAGAAAAGTGCATGTCTTCAAAAAGCTTTGCCTGTAATATGTGAGCACTGGGTCTTTACTGAGAGCTTCCTATATGGCAGTTAGCGTTGTGGAGGGCTTTTGTGTACATTAATTCTCCTACCAGTCCTGATGAACTCTCAGTGCTATTGTTAATCCCCATTTTACAGATGAGGAAACTGAAGTGGAGCAATTGAAACAATGTGCCAAATATTTCTCAGTAAGGAATTGAGAGGGAAGATTCAAATCCAGTGATTCTGAGGCCAGAGCTGATGCCCTGCTACCTCCGTGGGGAAGTCGGGCTCCCGTTTAGTTGTTGTGTTTAATTATTCTCAGCACACAGTAACAGCTGACATTTGACAGTTGCATTGATGAACTATACTTTTAAAATAATAAAATTAACCTAGAAAACATGTAAGATTCTAATGCATTAAGCATTTTAACTCCTCCTTTAGGACTTAAAGAACCACCCTAAGCCCTCACCCCTGATGACCCCTATGTGCCCCATTTCCTTTGACAGTGATACCAGTGCGTTTCCTGGGGATGAAGATGAAATCAAATGCAAGCGTGTGGAGCCGCTGCCTATGGTTGTCCAAGCCGTCCCTTCCACAAAGGCATTTGGCCGAAGTGGAAAGTAGGGATCAAAATTCAGCCCATGCTCTGCCCTGGCATCAATCGTGTCTGCCGAAAGCACCCTTTTACAATTCACCCAAAGGCACCCTAAGGACCAGCAACAGCTCTATTCACCAGATTTGAAACCTATTTGTAAGATAACCATAGAGGAGATAACAAAGTACAGATATGTTCATTGTTGGCCAATAATCATGTCTCATTATTGGCGCTAATTAAGTTTGATTTTTTTGGACACATTCCCCCACCTTGCCCCAGCTACCACCCCCTGATCATCCCCCACCTCCTGCTGCTGGCCCAGTAACTGCTCATGTGAGTGGTCTTCCTGTCCACATCCCCACAACACTCATTCTTCCAACATGTGATGGGAAGAAGCGGTTAAGGGAGGTGCTGGCTAAAGGTTTGAACTTAAGTGCTCTTGAAGGGCATAATTTAGCCATTAGTCATTACCGCACAGAATGAGGCATTGAACAGAAAAGTATGATTAGTGCCATTGTATTTTATCTGAGTGAGAAAAGATTCTGAGAGGGGATAGATCCTAGTATCTGAAGTGAATGTAGCAAAATGTTAAGATCTCATATTCTGATGCCAGGTAGAGGGGCATCCAAACACCAAATGATAAAGTCTTAAAAGTGCAGTGTTACAACAGCAGCAGGACTGGAATCACAGTGAAAGTGACAGATATCATGGATCATGGCCGTTGAGAGCCAGGGCTGTGGGTTGGGATGCTGCTGTCTCCACCTCTCGGCTACGTGAGATGGAGCATGCATCGCAGTGAGGAAATGGATGCTAAACTTTTAGCAGAGAGCCTGGCATAGGGGATGTGCCCACTAGATATTTACGGCACGTGGTCAATAGCTCCCAGCCAGTAGGCGAGCTTCGGTGAGCATGGATGGATATGCAGGGTATTGCCCTCCTGGAAAGAGGCCTGTGCGGGAGCAGTGGTTCATATCGGGATAGGCTTTATTTGTTCTCCCAAGTTGGGCTAATCATAAACAGAGCATCTAGGCTTATGTGAAATCATTTGTGCTTTTATTCCAAATCAAGGCTTGGTCAAAATGCTTCGGGCAAAAGGCAGTTGGGATTGGCTTCCTACAAAGCTTTTGAAGGTTCCTTTCATCTGATTCTTCTCTTTTCTGCTCTCCTGCTACCTTATCCTTCCTCCACTCCCCATTCCTCCTCAGTTTGCAAGATGTCTTTAGTCCTTCTAAAATTTTTTAATTTATAGAATTTGACAGTTTGTAAAACTGAATTCAATTCTCATATCTAACTCTGGATCTCAGAATGGGTTTCTTAGCACTTCCACCATATTTAGAGAGATGAAGAACTCCCCAGAGAAAGTAAAAACCAAGCAAGAGTACATTAATTAGGAAGCACTTTCAGCAGTAAATTGCAGCAGGTCTGCCTCTTCATGTGAGTCTGCCCAGCCCTGCTCCCCTCCTGCTCCATACCATGGAGCCCCTGAAGGAGACATGTGTATTTACACGATACATCTGTGGCTTTTTTTTCTTTCTTGAAAGGTGACACAACTGGCGAGCTACTTTGAGCCCTTGATCTTAGCTGCAGTCGGTGTGGCCTCCAAGATTCTTGACCATCAGCAGCAGATGACAGTGCTGGACCAGACCAAGACGCTCGCAGAGTCTGCCCTGCAGATGTTGTATGCAGCCAAAGAAGGTGGCGGAAACCCCAAGGTATGGTCCAGGATATCGGGGACTCACTTAGGACCACTAAGAAGCCATCATGCATTCCTGCTGTAATGTGTTCCTCCAGGAAAAAACACTTCCAGTTCTTGTCGGTGGCATTTGAGCTCCTGCTCTGAGATCAGAAATAATCTGTTGGCCTTCCCAGGGTTCTTAGGGAAGAAACCAAGAAATATACATAATTAAGGCTTTTTTATAAGGTGCTCTTTTCTTGACAGAATGTGCAGACAAGTGTCCTTGGGGAAGAATAATATGTGGTGTGATGATTACAGGAATGAAAACCGTAATGCTTACTGGGTCCCTGCTCAGTGTTGACACCCAGTTTGCACAAAGGAACGCTCTATTGTGCTCCAGTGAATGTCATTTCCGTTCCTAGTGCTTAAGAGACTGCAGTTTAATATGAAAACCTCCCATACCAGTTTGTAAGAGGAACATTTCTTCAGCCTGTCATGTCACCCAGCTGCTTTAAGTGGCCAAGTATGATGACAGCCTGTCATAGGTGACTTTGCCCCACATTTTAATCTGAACTTGGGAACTGAAGAAGAGAGAACAGCATATGCAAAGGCATAGGTAGATTTATTAAAGGGTTGTGGTTTCTTCAGGAATAGTGAGTGGTCTCATCTATCTGGAACACGCAGAGTGGAGGGACCACCAGGCGGGAGGTTGGACTGGGCTGTAGGGTGACAGGTCTCTTCCGCATTACAGACTTCAGTCTTTATTGTAAACAGTGAGGAGCCATTGGTGGTCTTTAAGCTGGGGAATGGCACAACCAGTCCACATTTTAGAAACATTAACCTGGTAGCAGTGTGAATAATGTCACGGACTTTCATTTTCTTTCCTTTCTTTCTTTTTTTTTTTGAAATAATGTCTCAGTGTATTGTCCAGGCTGGTCATGAATTCATAGACACATGTGTTGTTCCTGCCTCAGCCTCCAAAGTAGCTGGGACCATAGGCACGTACCACCATACCTGGCTAGCCTGCTTGCTCATTTATTTACTTATTTACTTAATGAATTAATTAGAGATGGGGTCTTGCTATGTTGCAGGCTCATCTGGAACTCCCGGCCTCAAGCAATCCTCTCTCTTTACCCTCCCAAGTACCTGGAATTATAGGTACAAGCCACAGCACCCAGCTTGGACTTATATTTTCTATGTTCAATTTTTTTCATTCCTGTACTTGGCTGTTACTAAGAGCCTCATTCTGGGGATGCTGAAATATTAAGTGCCAGCCACTGTCCTCAAGCTGTTCAGAGTCTTTTGGAAAAATAAGTTGGGTTGCCGAAGTGGTGGATTAGAGCGAGAACAGCAATTCCGTTTTGACTGTGCTGGAGCGATAGTAGGGTACCTTGCAGTCACGCCAGCCCCCTTTTCACCCTCCCCAAACTGGAGGAGGCAGAACTCATCCTCTGACTTACTTCTGGGTTGTCTTTTCTCCAGGCTGTTTACTATCACATGTCCCCACCTGAGGGTTTCAGTACTAAGAAAATGCTTCAAAAGAGGAGTTTTCTGGTTTTTTTTTTTTTTTTTTTTTTTT
>NW_016107665.1:1593907-1611583 GCF_001604975.1 Cebus imitator
TTTGAGATGGGGTTTTGCTCTGTTGCCCAGGCTGGAGTGCAATGGCATGATCTCAGCTCACTGCAGGCTCTGCCTCCTGGGTTCAAGTGATTCTCCTGTCTCAGCCTCTTGAGTAGCTGGGATTACAGGCACACACCACCACACCCTGCTAATTTTTTTTTGTATTTTTAGTAGAGACAGGGTTTCACCATGTTGGCAAGGCTGGTCTCGAACTCCTGACTCAGGTGATCCACCCACCTTCCAAAGTGCTGGGATTACAGGCATGAGCCACCACACCTGGCCTTTCTGGATTTTTAAGACATTAGCACATCTGCTTGGACTGTAAGTTCAGAGCTCCTCGTGGAATTTTATTTCATCTCAACCTCACAACCTCAGCTTCTGCTTTCTGGTCAAGTGGGGGCTGTTACTGGAAAGCTAATGGTGCTATGTGTGCTCCCAGCCATCAGAGATGGGGTCTCGCTGTGTTCCCAGGCTCATCACAAATTTCTGGCCTCAAGCAGTCTTCCTGCTTCAGCCTCCATGTACCTGGGATTACAGGCACAAGCCACAACACCCAGCTTGGACTTAGTTTCCTATGCTCCCAGCCGTGGGAGCACACATAGCACTGCAAGCTTTCTGGTAACAGCCTGTGCTCGGAAGTGGTGTCTAGAATAATTTTCCACCAGTGTGAAGTATTTTTCAGTAAAGCATTAGATGATGAAATAAGACACGATGAGTGAAGGCAAGGCAGGCGATCACTTCTGTCCCTTGCCGGCCTCAGTCAACCATGCTGTCTTTCTGCAAACCCTGTCGGGCTTAGCCCAAAGCGCACCTGGGACACTACAAGTCTGCTTTTTTGAACCTTTTCCTAAGAGACCTGATGCAGAGACGTAATCACCTTGGGTGTTAGTCTTTGGACAGATATTTTCTAGGTTTTATTCGCTGTGTGCTAGGTGTTAACATATCCCTGTTTGTAGAAGAAATAAAGGTTTGGTAAATAGTTAAGGGTAGCTTTGATTTGGTGAAAAGCAGCGCAAGCTTTGGAGTCAGACATAATTGGATTCAGATCTCACCTCTGCCTCTCATAAGTAGATGACTTCATTTCTTTGTTTCCGGACCTAAACAATAAGGGTAATTATGAATACTTCCCTAGGGTAGCGGTAGAGACTAAATGAGATAATGTGCCTGACATAGTAGATATGTTTAAAAAAACAAAAAAAACATCGGCCTAGAGCCTGATGTTAATGAATTACATGCTTACCAAGCTATTTGCAGAATAGCCTCTCGCTGGCTCCATTGAGCTCTCTTCTGCAGTATTCTCTACCCCACAGAGTTCCCTTCTCCTCTCACCCACACCCCACACAATTCCCTTCTGCAGCATCCTTGATGGGCCCCCCTAGATTCTGCCTGCAACACTCCAGCAGAAACAGCCCTTTCCACTGTTCTAATTATTCCTTGTTTTTCTCCTTCCACCAAAGTTGAAATCTGCTCCCCTGTGGCCTTCTCCCATTTTTTCCATACTCCTGTGATGTCTGTGCCTGCTATCCTGGGCTTTGTATTTGAAGCGCTGTAATAAAGAAACAAGGCTCCTTTGGAAGCGGACTTCAGACGTGTGTCTAAAAAAGAATGGAATCTGATTTTTATCTTGTGTGGTGCCATGAGGAACAGTAACAAGGAACCCCTCAGGAATCTAAAATAACGACCTCATTGTTGGGCCCACTGGGGCCACTTATGAGATTGCTGTGGGTTGTTTAAACAGACCTTAATTGAGATCCAGCTGTGTCTTTGGGTATCTGAAACGATTGAGCTCAACTAGCAGGTGTGTGTGATTTGAGATTAGGCTGTCTGATAAAGATGAGGCATGCCTTTGGAGTTGAGAAGAAAAGGCTCTGGGTGAGGCCTGGCGTAATTGGAGACTTCATAGAAGCGGTAGATGCTGAGCTGACCCTCTAAGAATCTGTAAAAACTTAACCGTGAGAAGTGAAGGAGAGCAGGCCTTCTAGAGCATTCATCAGCATGAGTGGATGGGGCGGTAATTCGTTTCTGGGTTAGCCAAGAGCAAGTATATGCTTTTATAGATTTAGGTGACCTGGTATAGGACAAGTGTCCTTTAATTGTCCAAGGAGTTCAAAAAGGTTTGTGACTTACTGCTGCCTCCCAGATTTGCTTCTGAACCTTCCTGAGCCTGCGTGAGAGTACAGATCCTTGGCAAGCAGCGCTCCCCTCTCCTCCAGCTTGTGTACTTTATTTTAATATGAATGTATAGAATTGCTGGCACTTTTTCTGTCTCCAACAGTCATTTCATTCTAAATGAGACTTAGAGATATATGCACCCTCCCTTTCACCTTCTGTATGCATACAAATGTATTTGTATGAGATGCTGTTTCTGAAGAGTAGGTACAAGAGGCTCCACCTTTCACACTTCTATCATCAAAATAACGCGGTCTGCACATTTTCTGTTTTACCATCTCTGTGCCATGAAATCAGCTATCAACCCATTTAGTTCACTCATCTCGAAGAGAGTTCTGTGTATCCTGACACAGCATCAAGGATAACCACCCATGATCAACATATTTTGCATCTCATCAGATGTCATTTTGAATTACTTGCCTTGCTTCCCATGGGTTTTCAATTCAGACAGGGCCAGTTCCTGCGGCTCACATAACCTCTTGGAATTCTCTTGTGATTTAGAAAGTCACTCAATGAGTTCTCATTTACCGTTTGCCACTGGCTTCTTTATCTTCTCATTTACCAAAGTAAAGATACAACATCTTGGCCTTTTGGAAGAGTCGACTGTCCCCCAAGGTGGCTCAGGGCAACCATAGCCACAGCATAGGTAGACCCAGTGCCTGGATGTAATGCAATTCCAACCCTAAATATCTGACGTTAGGTCAAATTTTGCAGAGCAAGGGCACGATCTCCTCCTAGACTGCCCTTATAAATGACAAGGTGCCTGCAGCCATATCATCCCATCACCACAAAGTGCTGCTATAGTTTTCCCCATTTTACCTAGGAGGACTCCAAGCCCAGGGCCACTTACCTAGTTAGCCAGTGGTGGAGCCAGAACTAGAACCTAGGTTTGTCACCTCGGCTCTTCCCCCTGCATCTTGCTACCACTTGAGTTGCCTTTCAGGGAGCCCAGCACTGCCATTGTTTGATTATTTTCATTATTTTCATTCATTCATTTACCTAGCCCCTACTCTGCACTTGCCACAGGTGTGAGACACCTGCTTCCTGGTATGGTCTAAGGAATGCATGGGTGGGTACTCGGGACTTTGCCTGCAGAGCCCCATGCATTTCTCCAGCCTCATGGCAATATAATTTGTGACATAGTTTCAAAGGCTATTAGGCCCTCTACAGATTTATTTCTCTTAGATATACCTACATTTCTGTAATCCAGTCTTATCTTTAGACAGGGAATTAGAGGGTGTTGGGCAACTTTGAAGAGAAGTACATTTATTTTGAGCACATTTTTTCATTATTAGCTTTTTTTAAATTTTGTTTTTGAGACAGAGTCTTGCTCTGTCACCAGGTGCCAGGCTGGAGTGCAGTGGCACAATCTCAGATCACTGCAACCTCTACCTCCCAGCTTCAAGCAATTCTCCTGCCTCAGCCTCCCAAGTGGCTGGGACTACAGGCACACACCACCACACCCAGCTAATTTTTATATTTTAGTAGAGATGGGGTTTCATATGTTGGCCAGGATGGTCTTGATCACTTAACCTCGTGATCCACCCCCCTTGGCCCCCCAAAGTACTGGGATTACAGGCGTGAGCCACCGTGCCTGGCCTATTATTATTTTTTAAATGTATCAGCTTGTATATTTAGGGGCCTGTGGTGTTCCCTTTCTACTGTAGAAACATAGTAACATATAAAATTGGTCATGTGATAAGATTTTGTTTGATATTGCAGTTTTATTTTTCCTCGATTGTAAAAAGAGATCTTTTTCTGTTTGTCTTTCTGATTTTTATTTACTTTGCAAACAAATGGCCAAACATAAAGATAAGGAAGAAATAGAATACGTTGCTATGCTCCATTGTGGGAGTATGGTTTTATATTCTTCTTTTTAAGGTTATTTTTAGAAGACTGAGCACCACTCGCTTCTGCTTAAGGAAATGTTTCATGATTCCCTTCTCAGGCACAACACACCCATGACGCCATCACAGAGGCCGCCCAGCTGATGAAGGAAGCTGTGGACGACATCATGGTGACACTGAACGAAGCCGCCAGTGAAGTGGGGCTGGTTGGGGGCATGGTGGACGCCATCGCAGAGGCCATGAGCAAGGTGGGCATGGGCACCAGGGCTCTCTACCCCTTCATCTCCCTCACACATGGGCCTCGCCTCCTTTTCTCTAAGCTGCTGTCAAGGCTCATGAAGCCACAAACCTCTTCTTTTCTTGAAGGTTCTGGTTCGTGTACAGATGTCCAGTCATACATCCAACATATTATTCTTTATTATTAATGCATTACTTCCATAAGCCAGTTGTGCCCTTCCTTCTAATTTTACATGAAAGAAAAAGATGGAGTTGGAAAAGATATCATAGGTTTTCTCATTTATAAGATGAAAATAATTATTTACTTCATAGGCTTTGTTATGGGGAAACAGTTGTCAAAATGATATAAAAGTGATTCCCAAGGGCTAGTTTTTGGAATGGCTATTTTGGAATCATGTAGAGTTTTAAGAATATAGATTCCTGGGCTCCACCCCCAATCCACTCAGTTGGGTTACATTTTAACGTACTGTATTTAACATACTTGATTTTGAAATGCTCCCTGTGGTTCTGATATCAGCCAGGCACAGAAACCACTGAAATAGTACATATGCAAAAGCCGATAGTAAACTCTTGTAGGCTACAGACGTGTAAGAGAACATGAGTATCATTTTCTCATTTAGTGACCCATCAATTGAGCCTGATCATTAGGGTGACATGACGGGAGACAGCCTTAATTCCATATCTCCTGTTATTTCCCTCAAAGAATCCTTCACTTGGCATGTAAGTTTTGACATTCATTAGAATGAATGCTTGTTCATCAGCATCTAATTGCCATCCTGTTACAGCATACCAAGACTTTTAGACATTGTCTCTGTTTTGAAATGTCCATTGTCAGATTGTGAATACATTAATAAGGTTTTTCAGGGTAATAAGTAGTCTTTAATTGCTAATTTAGAGAAGATTGGTTGTTCATATCTCCATGAAGAAATGATATGCTGAAACTATAATTAGAATAATTATCCTTAAGCATTATGTGGTCATTATTGGCCTGAGAAGGAACATAACAAGCCCAGGATGGAATGCTGTGTCTCTCTTTAGAGACCCCAGGCCCTGCTTTGTCAAATTGGCCATCACTTTCTGCTGTGGGCTTCTCATGCTGCAAATGTGGACTTTTTGGCAGAAAATGAGTGAAATTTTCCTCTTTTCAAGGCCCTTGGATAAGGGCCTTGTTTGGTTGACAGGATTTGTTCGGTTTTCAGGACATCAGAATACCAGAGCTTTGAAGGTAAACCATGTATCTACCTTAGGACATTAAGTAATGGAGCCCAAGGTTTCTTGGCGCAAATTAGAAATTCAAGTGATAATCTTTTTCTTCTTGGGAGAAGATATTTTTCAGAATCTCTCAAATGATAGGGAAAGATTCCATAAATCCCAGGAAGATGGACGTCAGATCCAAAGTCTTTCTTTGATAGCCCTATGCCTTATGCACTGTGATGCGCTGTGGACAGAGAAAACAGCCCTGCACCACCTGCCATCAGTGGTATAGCATAGGCTGTCTCAACCAGAGGCACATTTGATTCTTCTGGATGGGCTGGAAATAAGTCTGGTGTTACCTGAGAGCAGTAATTAGGAACTGCTGGCCAACATAAGCCACAGAGGCCAAGAGCTGTTCTTTCCCCCTCAGTTCTGCAAAGTATGTAAGTGGGGTTTCAGTGTTGCCCCAAAACTCTTAGGTACCCTGGCCTGACATCCAGGGCATCACACAACAGCTCTTCCCCATTCCCATTCTCCCTTTGCTCAGCCTGTTGCTGGGGACTTCGTATTAAGTGATGTTTCAGGTCCTTTGGGTCCCTATGCAGCAAGGCGTTAGCTGGCATAGTCTCTTAGAATATCGTTAATTTGGTTAAAACACTGACATACTATTGGAATCATTGTCTGAAATTCTTAAAGGCAGTGAATTACAGAAAAACATGAGTGTACCTAAAGTTAATTCTAACTTGGTTGTGACTATTGACACTTGGGGGCTTCCACTGTGGAGCTTCTCTCTCGTGATCTAAGCACTGGGAGGTTTGGAGACTCAAAAGTGAGTGTGAAGTAATCAATTTTCTGGGTGACACTGGACAGGAACTCAAGCTCTCAGAACCTTGATTTCCTCATTCAGTGAGGTTAATATGATTCTGTGGGATTTTGTGATGTGTTATCTTTTGTTTTTGTTTTGGCCGAGTAAGAAAATTAAACAAAAACAAACAAAAACTGTGCTATCTATATCACTGCCATTTTACAAAAGAAAGGTCATGTTAGCACCCAAAAAAGGAGAAGGCTGTCATCTCAGCATAAAGGAAAGTTCTTTCGAAGAAATGCAATTGAAATCCTAGTCACTACTTTGTTCTTTTCCCATTGTCCTCTGGCTAGTTAAAGGTTCTTTGGCTTGTGGCCACTGGTCAAGAGCTCTGAGCTGCCCTTCAGCTCCAGCGTCCTGACATGTTGGCAGTGTTGTCACATCTCACATGCCAGCTCCTAGCTTGCAAAACCAAGTGGCCTGGGGCTTAGAACATGTTCAGTCTACACCAAGTGAACGAGTATGCAGCTCAGTCTCCTTTGACTAGCAGGGTCCCCATGCTTTGTTGGGAGTACAGCATCTCTCTGCCTGATAGAGAAAGCTAAAAAATGTCTAGTGTGGAATTTATGTTAATAGTTGGGTAAAAATTATACGCTGGCTCTGCAGCCATATAATGCACGGGCCACAGTGATACGTTCCTTTCACTCACAGTGCAGTTCGTGCCTGCTGATGACATGTAGCTCTCACTGAAATCCCCAGCTAACATTTTCCTAATTGACGGCTTGGCCCCAATCTCTTCCCTGACTCTGAACTTTATGGCAGAGAGCTGCCAAGGAAATCTCAAATATGTCATTGCCTACTCCAGATCCCACTGTGGTCTTCATGATTTCAAGGTTCTCCATAAAACAGACGCAGCCTCATTCCTCCTGCTGTTAACAGCCTCCTCCTGTTCAGGTCGGGCTGACCTCACTAGACTCACTCTTCCCGTATTCATTTCTGTTCACTTTGTCTCCTCACCTGGAATACAGTTCAGCAGTCAGTGGTGATGGTGAAAATAGTGATGGTAAAGATGGGTTGCTTGTTTCTTCATCATTGACATTATCATCGTTATCATCAGCACCTTCCCTATCATGGTCGTCCTCTCCTCTCCCTGTGTGTAGTTCGTGACCAGGTGTAATGTTGATTTTTACTGTAACCATGTGATGCCTGGAAGTTACCACTGAGGGACCTGAAATCAGAGTTGAAGTAACAAGCCCAAGGTTCATTCACAAGCCTTGAAAGCAGATCTCGAACACAAATCTCCTACACCAATATGTCCCCAAGTCTTCAAGGGACATAGTCCCATTGCCTCAGTTGTTCCGCCCCACGGTGATCTTGCCCTTGTCTCAGTTCCTATTGCATTTATAGTCAGGTGAACAACAACTTATTCCTAGTGCTTCTAAATCCTTCTATTCCCTGATTGCACTCATAAAGGAGGGTTCCAGGGATAGCCACGGGCTCCACCATTCCTCAGGAAGTGCTTCCTGATGGAGAGTCCGCCTCCTCTCCCACCTCATCTCCTGCCACTTTGCACTTCCCTAGAAGCGTCAGGCCAGCTCCCGCCTCCATGTGCCTAAATTCTGTTCCCTTTTCTTGGGATGCCTTTCCCACCTTTTATATGTGGCAGACTCCTCCTCGCCTGATAAGACTTGGCAGAAATGTGACTCCTCTGGAAGGCCTCCCACTCCTCTCAGGCAAGGCTGGGGGCCTCTCCTTGCCATGTACCCTCAATGCGTTATATGCCCTCCTGTTGAAGTCCTAATTGCACGAATTGGGTAATTCAGTTGAATTCAGTTGAATCTCTGAGGCCCTCTGTTTTTCAAAGTTCCTAAATCTGATAAACATAGTCTACGCTTCAGCAGGCTTCTTATGACCTTTGGATTATTTTCCTCTCCTCCGTAGCTGGATGAAGGCACTCCTCCAGAACCAAAGGGAACATTTGTCGACTATCAGACGACTGTGGTTAAATACTCCAAAGCCATTGCGGTGACAGCTCAGGAAATGGTAAGAGGGGAGAGAGCTGCCCTCCCCACTGGTGGTTGCCTTTGCATCCACAGCCACCACCGAGCCTGCAAATCCCAGATATGTGTGGGGGAGAGAGCCCAGACCCCTCTCTAGTCCCTCCGGGTTTCCAGCTTCTGTCCTTTCTCTGTGGTCTTTCTGGCTGCCTGTGTGCAGTAGTCCCAGGCTGCTGCAGTTCTTCTGTCATGAAAAAGCCACAGGAGGAAATCAAAGATGATGGAGACTTGGGCATGAGAACAGAGGAGCAAAGGAAGGAGAGGAAAGGAGAAGATGGGGGAAGCAAGGAACTTGTAGTTAAGGAGAAAGGAGACAAATCCTGTTCACCTCACAAAGAACTGGAGATGTTTTTAATAGATTGAAATAACAGTATAAGACAAGATATTTGGGGATAAAATAGAACAGAGATGAAATTATCTGATGAAATCAAGTTATAATACTTGGACAATAAGGTACTGCCAGTCTTTTAAGCAAAATGAAACAGAATTGTTATGTAAAAAGAAAACAAATTTCCCGACAGTAGAAGACATACAACTTTTGGAGGTAATGTTTTGTTTTGTTTTGTTGGGGTTTTTTTGCTAAAATGTAATGCAACCAGAACTGTATTATACAGATCCTTAGATGTAAATGGCATTGAGAGACAGTGAATGCTATCTGATACGTTAAGCAGTTATATGAAAGATGACAGATGTTGTCCCCAAAGAATTAATAAGAGTCCATAGAAAAAGTTTCTCTTGACTTTTGACATCTCCGATGCCGTAAGATAAAAGTTCAAAAGAGGCATCTTTGATACTTGCCACGTAAGCCTGCATTGAGAAGTGATGGGCCTTCCTAGCTGGAGTGACCAGATTGAGCCGCCATGTGGTTGCCGGGCCAGGCCCTCTCTGAGTGGTTTTGTCATGTAATCGTGTGTCCACTAGAGGTTGAGCTTGGACCACAGAGTCGTCCCCGGCTGCTGCTGCCGTTCATTCATGGAAACTCTGTGACTGTGCCAGGCTGTTTGAAAGAATTCAGGCTTGGGAATGGTATACCCATCTCAGTGTTTGGTGAAAAGCTGGAGCTGAGCCCAGTCTTGTCCTTCTCAGGGGAGCGTGGGGGACAGATCATGGGTCTGAGCCAGCCGCGCGTCAGCGCGGATTCCTGATGAGCAGGAAGCACAGCGCAGCAGTGGTGAAACATGTTTGAGCGGCCTCATGGCGTTTCTGGAATGTCTCCCCAGCCAGGTTCTGGACTGGCCTGGCTTGACCCTGGGTGTCCATGATCTTAAGGTGCCCAGCCTCAGGCTGCATGGCTGCTCCTGAGATAACTGGCCTGGCTCCTTGTGTGAAAGAGGCCCTCCTCACCCTGTCAGGATGCCCAGACTCCCAGTGCACCTGTCGGCAGGTCGCAGCGGAGCAGCACGTGGCACTACTCACTCTTGTGCAGCTAAGTGTGAGTTCCTTGGAGGCCACATCTCAGCCTGAAGCCTGGGTCGTATCTTTGTACACATTCCTAAGATGGGGTGGACATTCCTGTCCTGCCTTGATGGGTGGAGAGTCATTCAAGAGGCATTTTAAAAGGCTGTTTAAAATCAAGGTCTTAAAGGCCACGAAGAAAGAGACAGTATTGTTATCCAGAGCAAGAGGAGGTGGAGCAGAGGGAGCCCCTTGATGAGGGACAGTGACACCCTTCTGGGTGGTAGATTAAAACCGCTTTTGTGAGAATTAGGTATTTTTGTCCAGAGGAAGAGGAAACAGTAGAAACTGGCATGCTAGCTACCTTAGAGAATTGAGATGCATCAGTCTGTGAAACAGAAAAATAATGAGTATCTTCATAATAAAGGTAGAACTTGACCATGTCAGCTACACACTACTCTTAACTAAATTTGTGGCTAAAACCTTGTCATTCTTTGTCACAAATTTATGGCAAAGCTGTGTCCTCTGTGAGTTTCTTCCTCCAAAACACTGGCTATGCATCACCTCCCATTCATGGTTTTCTTAACATCCCTCTCCTCATGCCCTCTCACCTGGGTGGGACCTGCTTCTGGCCACCCAGAGACCAGATTAGCCCCCCACAGAAGCCTGGGCCCAGGGGTGAGAAGCGCACACGGCTTGTGCCTCCTGGGGGTTTCTAGGGGGAATTCCTCTGGTGGCTCCCCAAGGCAGGGCTGGCCAGGGGCTGGTCTGCTCACCTGCCAGAGGGTGGACCCTGAGGGCTGGCTCCACACTGCACTGCCCAAACCCTAAGCATGTCCCCATCGGGCCCAGCCAGACCCTGTGACCTAAGCAGGGCCCTGTGAGGAGGGCTCTGGCCCTTTGTGTGCAATGCAGCATGGGCTTGGCTTGAACTACCCTCTCTAGCATCTAGCCCCAAATGCAAGGCCTGGCCTTCACCCCTTAGGAGCTTAAAAGTGAATGAAACACTTTGGCTTCTAGTGATATTAACACGTGGTTCTCATGCTTTTCTCTGTGTGTATGTCTGTGTGTGTATGTGTGTGTGTGTGTGTGTGTGTGTGTATGTGTGTGTGTCTTGCTTGTTTTCTTTTTCCAGATGACTAAGTCGGTTACTAACCCGGAGGAGTTGGGAGGACTGGCTTCACAAATGACCAGTGACTATGGGCACCTGGCTCTCCAGGGCCAGATGGCAGCAGCCACGGCGGAACCAGAGGAGGTCTGCCACCTTAAGACCCCTATTTTAAGATGCACACACACACTGGTGTCTGCTCCTGGGTATTTCTTCATAGCTTAGCTCTGCTCTAGAAGACCCCAGCCCAGTAACTAGAGCCTGGTTTATCCCCACCACTGCACAGTACAGGTCTAGACCAGTTAGCCCCAGGCTATGCTCAAGGCTCACTGCTCCTTATGGGGCAGACTGGCCAAGAACTGGGACATGGGCTTTCAGACATAAGGACTTTGTATACAATGTTCTGCCAGGTCCCCTGTCCCTAGACCTATCACCTGCTGTCTCTATTAGCATGCCCAAGTTTGGGGCTGCCATGTTGTCACTTCCTACTCCACTTAGCGCATCCCCCTCAATTATTCTTGTTTTCCCAAGATTCACAGAAGGGTTGAAAGATTCAAGTATGAGAATTAGCTATTCCGCTCCCTAGAAAGAGCTACTTTCATGAAATAAAGTCTTGCGTGAATATCCTGGGTGGCCCAGATCCCTGCCCCCATACCTCCTGTGGGCTCTTTTTATTACTTCCATGCCTTTCCTAGACCAGGTTTCTTTAGTGGCCAGTGTAGACTTGGCTTTAGAATGCCTGCACCCATAGAAGTCTAACAGTAGCAAAAGTTGGGCCCCAAAGGCCACTTTCTAAGAGCTACCATCTCTGATCCCTCTAATGGGGTGGTCCACTGGGAAGGACGCAGGTCAGGTCGGCTCCAGGGAGCCTCACCACATCTGTATCGGTGTGAACAACGAGGAGGAGTCCCACAGGAGGAGTCCAGGGCTAGGGGAACCACATGGCTTCCTACAGAAAGGAAGCTCAATTTAAAATGAAGATTAATGGAGTGGATTACAGGGACACTTGAAAGATAAAGGTAATTATATTCTGTGAAATTCAGCAAGCTGTTTATTGAGCGCAAACCCTGTTCAAGACGTTCCTAAATGAACTGAGCTGTCAAGGCAGAAAATTCTAACTGGTCTTCTCTTCTCCTTGTAGTGACAGTCAGTGTCCCCAAGTTACTCAATGTTGCTATTGCTCCTGAGAGTCAAATCTGTCTTTTCAGAGACTCCCAGAGATACTACAAAAATGAAGACCCAAAACAAATCACTTTCTAATGTGTGGTAACAATGCATGTAAATAGGAGACCATATATATATGTACTTGCATACATATATATTTAGCATGAGATTACTTAAGTCTCTAACAGTACCTGCATTTTGAGATATTAGAATAATTGATTGTTTAGGCTGTAGCATGAATAACTGTATTTGCAATGAATGTGAAGTCACTACCAAGAAAAAGGAGTCATCAGTTACCCACATTGAGATTCTTTACACAGCCCTATCATTTTTTAAACAATAGACTCCCTGTGTTAGTAAGATCATCTAGATTTATAATTCATTTGACTACCCTATAATTTTGAAATCCATAAACAAGTATAAGGGAATTTATGTTACAATAGGGAAAAGTTTGCTTGGACAAAAGGAAAAAGTGGGCTGGGCATGATAGCTCACACCTGCAATCCCAGCATTTTTGGAGGCCAACGAGGGTGGATCACCTGAGGTTAGGAGTTCGAGACCCAGCCTGGCCAACATGGTGAAACCACTGTCACTACAAAAAATTAGCTGGGCGTGGTGATGCATGCCTGTAATCCCAGCTACTTGGAAGGCTGAGGCAGGAGAATCACTTGAACCCGGGAAGTGGTGGTTGCAGTGAGCCCAGATTTTGCCACTGTCCTTTAGTCTGGGCAACAGAGTAAGATTCCATCTCAAAAAAAAAAAAAAAAAAAAAAAGGAAGAAGTGTCTGGCAAGGGAGGTATGGATCTCTGTCCACAGAAACCTTTAAAAATGGAACCTACCACCATCTGCCTTGGTTAGTTTAACTGCTGGCCTCCCTGAACTGTGTATGGGGCCCTTTCCACATCTGAGTTGTTATAAACTACCCACCCAACGTGTGAAACAAGCAGATTTTTTTTATTGCTTTGGTTAATGACCCTGCATTGGTAGCAGCTGCCGTTTTCATTAAGGTTTTCCTTTTCACTGTTACATCTTGAGATGTATTTTGCATTCCAGACATGAGAGCACTGTGACCTGGAGTCAAAGGGGCAGAGAGAATATAAAATTTCCAGTGGCTTGCTAAGGAAAATTCTTTGTGTACATTTGCCAGAGAGATATTTGGGGGAAAACTGAGAAGGTTAGGAGATCCTTGAAGCAATGTAGTTCTTTATTCCAAGACCATGGAATTACTTGTGTACC
Organism: Cebus imitator; assembly: GCF_001604975.1. Lineage (NCBI taxonomy): Eukaryota > Metazoa > Chordata > Mammalia > Primates > Cebidae > Cebus > Cebus imitator. Next base: position 1,607,121 of record NW_016107665.1, read on the forward strand.
CAAGAGGGCCCCCCATCACAGCATGTGAAAATATTTATATCCAGGAGAAGTAAGAAGCTGCCCCCTTCGCTGCAGTCCCGCAGTCTGCTGTGCAAGGTCAGCATTTTGGTCTCTTCCAGCATGTGACAATTACGGGAAAAGTCACAGGTCTGCCCTGGAACATCAAGCAGGAGCTTTATCTGCTTTTTCTCCATGGAAAATTCAAACCTTTGTTAACATCACTGTGAAAACTTCTTTCTTTGGGAAAGTTAAAAGCCTCTGGCAGCTTTGCAATTTAAGATTAGTTTCCCCTTAAAAAAGAAGAAGAAAGAAATTGAAATCCTATGAGCCACAACTTCTAAATGTAAATCCTGGGGAAAAGATGTAGCAACGACAGCTTTGTCTGGAGGAAAATGTGCAGTAACCACTTGAAATACTGGATGCCTTAAAAGCTGGCGCAATTGTTTGTTAAGCGCCTGTGGTGAGAACCACAGCCCTTTCCCCCAGATGAAATGGATGTCTGCTTTAGAATTCTCTAAAATTTTCCACCCCAAGACACACATGCTGGAGGTAGGAAAATGATGCCCCGCTGCCATTGGACCCCTTGTTTTATTAGGTTGGTGCAACAGTAAATGCAATTTTTGCCATTACTTTTAGTAGCATAAACCGCAATTACTTTTACACCAAACTAATAATATTTTGAGCCAGGATCTCATTCTGTTGCCCAGGCTGGAGTGCAGTAGTGCGATCACAGCTCACTACAGCCATGACCTCCCTCCTGGGCTTAAGCAATCCTCCCACCTCAGCCTCCCAAGTAGCTGAGTCGACACGTGCGTGCCACCATGCCTGGCTAATTTTTGTATTGACAGGATCTCACTATGTTGCCCAGGCTGGTCTCAAACTCCTGCACTCAAGCCATCCACCTGCTTCAGCCTCCCAAGTGCTGGGATTACAGATGTGAGCCACTGTGCCCAGCCATTTTTTTCTTCCATGTTTTCTGTTTTTGTCAGATAAGTTCCATTCTTGCCTTTTCAACTTTCACAAACTATGCCAAGCAAATTATATTTGACCTGGTTTCAGATGTAGTTGTTTTTAAGGACTAGGAAAAGCCAGTGTGTTTTGTTTTGTTTGAAGCAGTGAGGAAAGGTGATCAGGATTCCTTAGACGCCCTCCAACTGGAATCACATCCAAAACTTCATCAAGACCAGGCTTTTCATTTCCCTCAAGGCACAAAAGCAGGAGATGATTTTCTCCATTTTACTTTTATTTCCACAAGAAAGGGATTGAGGGTTTTTCTTGAGGCTCAAGTAACACTTATCTAAAGTTGCCAATTTAAAACCCCACATTTTATGTCTACAAGCAACATTCCTTTCTAATAAACACTGGTAGTTCATTGGATCACCCTGTGGGCTGGTCATATTTATCGAGTAGTATTGCATGGAGAAGCTTAACATTTTTAAATTCCTTATCTGTTTTGTTTCTTTTTTTTTTTTTTTTTTGAGACGGCGTCTCACTCTGTCACCCAGGTTGGAGTACAGTGGCGCACTCTCGGCTCACTGCAACCTCCACCTCTTGGGTTCAAGCCATTCCCCTGCCTCAGCCTCCCAAGTAGCTGAGATTACAGGAGCATGCTACCATGCCCAGCTAATTTTTATATTTATAGTAGAGACGGGGTTTCACCATGTTGTCCAGGCTGGTCTCGAACTCCTGGCTTCAAGTGATCCACCCACCTCAGCCTCCCAAAGTGCTGGGATTACAGGCATGAGACTCTGAGCCTAGTCTAAATCTCATCTTTTTCAATACAGACTCAAAAAATGAGTGTCTCAAAAAATTTCCTCAGTGTCTCGTGCCTGTAATCCCAGCACTGTTTATTTGGCCATCCCATCAGCCTTGGGAATGGGGCATAGCTTCCATCCTTATTCACAGGGGAGGGAACAAAGGCCCCTCAAGGCTAGTGGGCTCACCCAGAGTGTCAGGTTCCGAAGGAGAAGGCAGAGCTGGAAGCAAGGTCCCCAGTCCTTTCTGCTGCCCGCACGGGTGAAAGGTTGAAAAAAGGGCTGACTGGGAATCCTGAGATCCCATCCTTCCTCTTAGATTCAGCCCTCCTGGCCCATGAACGTCAGTGGGTGAAACCCATTTCAACTTCTCATTGATAACACTGCATCCCTCTCGTGTGCTGTCCAAATAGGATTGTGTAGCCACGGATAAGAGATTTGTGAGTCTCTTCTAGCAGCGTGGTTTCACGCCATGTTCTTTAAAACTCTGGCCTGCAGAGGAAGTTCTGCGTGTTGGCTCCTAGTGTCACTTTTTAAACTTAACTATTGTTGAAACTGTTAGGAAAAACTGCCCTTGCACTCAGCCTTTCACTTATGTGGGTGGCAGAAAGGACCTTTTGAGTGTGATCTAGGCCTAATGGGAACCCCTTGGGGACCACCGGTGCTTTGCTTGAGGCTGCTGAGTAGCTTTGTGCTGATCTCAGGCTGGTGCTGCTTCAGCCTTGCCTGCAGTGGTCCAGAGCTGGGAGGAAACTGCTCTCCTTTGCTTCATCTATGCATGTAACAGGATTTTCTCAACACTGTGTCACCAAAGCAAACTACAGAAATAATTTGGTGGCTGAGACTACCTAGCCTCCATAATCTTATCTGTAAAACTTTGGTTCGCTCAGTCTTATTTTTGGCTTTTTGTTGGGTCAGAGATACACATTTTAACTCATAAAGGAAGAGCATACCAATAACCCATTACTGTTATTTATTCGACATATTGAGATCCACAGGAGATTAATTTGGAGAGGGACAGGAAGGGCTCTGCTGCTAAGTAGAAAAATCCAAGAAGTTAGAAAAACACTGATCTCCTGGGTAGAGCACTGTGCTCAGGATGAAAGGCCTGGATTCTCACCTAGTTTTGCCAAGGACCAGCTGTGTGATCTTAGGCAAATCATATCAGTTCTCTGGGGCTCAGTCTCTTTGTCTATAAAATGGAGAAGTTAAACTAGTAAGATCTTTTTTTTACCTTGAAATCTATAAATGTTTCTAACTCCATTTTCTTCTTACATGGCCTTTTCAGCAGCACTTCATCCTTTAAAGATCTGTGGTCATCACCGACCTCGGAGCCCTCGCCTCTAGAGTAGATTACCCTGAAATACCTAGGCTTCAACACTGTGGATCTGGAACACTTCAAGATCTGGATGGTTTAAAATTTTAATGGGGTATACCCCTGCTTCAGCTTAACATTATTTTCAAACCAACAAACATGTCCAGCGAACACATATATTTAAATGACGTTACATTTGTGTGGGCTGAATGGCAGCGTTTTCCCTCCTGAGTGACAGTCTTACTGCTGCACCACCCAGACCTGTGTGCAGAGCTGCCATGTTGTGCAATCCAGAGGCGCTGCTTATGTTGTATTCCGCATGGAGGTCATCAGCAAGACAGCCCTGCTTAATTATGAAGCATCTGTAGTCTGTAGCACCTGGTGTATGAAGGTATATAGAAGGCACCCAAAAGAAGCTTGGCTGGGCACAGTGGTTCATGCCTATAATCCCAGCACTTTGGGAGGCCAAGGCAGGCGGATCTCTTGAGTCCAAGACTAGCCTGGTTAACATGGCGAAAACCTGTCTCTACTTTAAAAAACAAAAAAAAATACAAAAATTAGCCAGACGTTGTGGTGGCCTCCTGTAATCTCAACTATTTGGGAGGCTGAGACAGGAGTATTGCTTGAACCCGGGAGGCAGAGGCTGCATGAGTTAAGACTGTGCCACTGTACTCCAGCCTGGGTGACAGAGCAAGACTGTTTATCTTAAAAACAAAGAAGAAAGTCTATAAAGACACCCAAAAGGGCAGACGCTCAACTTTCTCAATCACGAGAATATTCTACTAAATGGATTTAAAAATTCTTTGGGCCTTAAGGGATTAGAGGAAGAAGGTATTTTCCCTAAAAGCAGTGTTTCAATAACATGAGAAATAACAATTGCAGCACCCCTCATTCTCCAAAGTCACCCTTCCTTAAACCGTGACTAACGAGGTGGTATCAGAATCAAGCATCCAGGTGGCCAAAAATCTCACAGGTTTTATCACTATTCCTGATAGATGCTGGAAGGACAAGAGCCGCACCTTCTAGCTATTATAGATTCTTGAAAATAACACTGGCTCATGCTTAAAATTTTGTTTTGGTTTGGTTTTAGTCGCCTACCTGGGCTGAAAGGCAGATTATTTATGGCAGCGGTATTGATCAGACCAAAATGAAATTTGATGTGAAATGGGGCCGGAGGAATGCAAACTTCGTGGGAGGTGGAGGCGGAATTTATTACACCTTAAAGGAGATAGCTGGCAGCTAATCCTCAGTGGAGCCCATTTGGCCTCTCTTAGGCAAAGTAGCTTTTTTATAATCACACAACCCAGGAGTTACAAAAAGAATGCGTGCCCACTGAGCTTTTAGCTCTAAAAATGTGCCTTTTTTTTTTTTTTTTTTTTTTTTTTTTTTTTTTT
>NW_016107665.1:1611608-1623259 GCF_001604975.1 Cebus imitator
AAGTCTCGCTCTGTCACCCAGGTTGGAGTGCGGTGGTGTGATCTTGGCTCACTGCAATCTCCCCCTCCTGGGTTCAAGTGATTCTCCTGCCTCAGCCTCCCAAGTAGCTGGGACTACAGACACAGGTTACCATACCTGGCTAATTTTTTGTATTTTTAGTAGAGATGGTGTTTCACCGTGTTAGTTAGGATGGGCTCGATTTCGTGACCTCGTCATCCACTCACCTCGGCCTCCCAAAGTGCTGGGATTACAGGCATGAACCACTGCACCTGGCTGGTTTCCTTTTAAAGGAAATCTCAAACCTGGCCTGATAGAAGGAAGCCTGGGCTTGATACAGTTGCTGTCCCCATGGGGTACAGCTGGGGAAGGGGTGTTCGGATTGGTAAACATATCAATTTTGCAAAAATCTGAACACTTCAAAATATGCTTAACATGGAAACCACATTTTGAACCTCTCATTACCCTCAAGAGCTGCTGTGAAGAATAAATGAAATTAAATCCATTACCTGCTTAGAAGAGGCCTTGACATGCAATAGGGGCTCAGTAAATGCTTGTTGAACGAATATTATAATTGTCCCACAGAGTTCATCTCTTTAATATTCTTACTAGGTGGCTGGAGGAGCAGATAAGCAAGCTATAAACCCGGGAAGATACATATCAGGCGGGTATTACGGTAGGACCGCAACATACAGGCTAGCTAGGTAGAGACTGGGCATTTTATAGTCTCTAAAAAGGGAAGAAAAATCGACCAAATTCCATACTTCAACAAACACAGACTCCTAATAGGAGTGGAATTTTCCTAGCCAGGCTCCCATAGGACGTAGGAGAAATTTTCCACATAGGGAAGGCCTCGATGGCAGGGTCCATCACGCTTACTCCTTCCCCACCCTGGGCTTGCCTCTGCAGATTGGATTCCAGATTCGCACTCGTGTGCAGGACCTGGGCCATGGCTGTATCTTCCTGGTGCAGAAGGCAGGGGCCCTCCAGGTCTGCCCCACGGACAGCTACACCAAGAAGGAGCTGATCGAGTGCGCCCGCGCCGTCACGGAGAAGGTAAGGAGCAGCCCTGGGGTCAGAGCCACAGGAACTTGTGCTGGCTCTCAGTGATCTGTAATCAGGGACAAAAGCAGGAAACTAACCCAGCTGACTCGGCTGTCTCACCTCCATCTTCCCCACTGCCCAGGTTATTTCAAGAATGGGGCATATCAGGGAGCTGGGGTGCTCCTAGGCCCAGAGAATCTGAGGACTTAGAGGCACTCCCCCTTCTTGTAGGTCTGTCCCGAGGGCAGATTGTATTAAAGTCCTCATCAGCAGCCAGGAGCCCCTGGTCAGGGGAGGCCTGGAGCCGGAGCCCTTTCCTGCAACCCTTGTTGACATCATCTTCCTTCTCAAGGAGGCTCCTAAATGCTGAGGGCTGAGTCAGGAGGAATGAAAAGCCCTTTGGTGTGACCTCTTTAATTTACAGATGAGACAGTGAAGTGGGGGAGGGTTAAGCCACATGGGGCAATGGTGTACCTTTGTGAGGAAGCAGAAACTTGCACTGGGTTTTCTGACTCTAAAGACAGTTGTTTGTAGGTAGATTCCCATGGGGTAGTGAACAAGGCTCTAAGATCTTAGCAAAGGTACTTCACCTTTCCACACTCTGATTTCCTCATCTGTAAAATGAAGATAAAAATATATATCTGACTCATAGAACTGCAGAGATTTAATACGGTGATAGGTGTAAAAGTGCCTGGTACAGTGCCAGACACAGCTAAACATTTAATAAATCTAGCTACTGTTTTCTCCAAACTTTCCTCCAAACTTCTTTCCCCCAGGCAGCTTCTCCCAGTTATCCATGCCCCACTCTGAATGCTTCCTCATTCTCAAGTAGCTCTTTTGTTCTCCCCCAGTATTGGAGTGTTTTGCTTTGCTTTTCATCTGGGAATCGTTTTTCAGGTCACTGTTTTGCAGGCTGTCTGAGGTACAGGATAAAGCATCCAGGCTTGGTGGCTTTTCCCCTTCCCTTTACTCTGGTTCATAGGACATAGAGCTCTGTCCTGTTTAGAAACTTGGCAACAGACTTGAGGGGCGGGCAGGGGGAACCCTCAACTGGAAGCTGCTGCCACAGAGGCTGCTCTGTCCGTGGCCCTCCCCGAGGCCAAGCCACAGTCTGGCCTTCTCCGGTAACCCACAGGGCTGTCCAGCCTCCTGGGACTCCACAGACGAAATAAATCTCTCAGCTGGAGGAAGGCATTTGCCTCCCTTTCAAAGTCTTTTCTTGTTATTGAAGTTGTTCTTGCCAAGTTCCCCCATAAAAGGCCTTGTAGCAAGAGCACCAGGGAGGGAGGAGAGGGGTCCAAGCTGCATAGTGTTTGCAGGAAGACCATGGCCAAGCAGCATGGTCTTCCTGTGCTGGCCTTGGCCCTGCTACCTCTCCCAGCTGTGGGTCCTGGATTTAGGACAGCTGGGAGGGATCACCAAAGGGAAGGAGGTGGCTGGTTCTTAGCAACTGGCCTTTGGACTGTTTCTTGCTGCGCATCCTGCCCTCTATGGTTTGTGGCTTGTTATATGCCTTGATGGTGTGTACAGTGCACCTACACACAGTCATGACTTACCTGCCTTTGTGTCCTCAGCCCCTGCGGAGTAGCAGATACTCAATAAACACCTGCTAGCTTGCACACCTTTCTCAGAGGGTGGGATGCTATCTCTGGACTCTCTTTTACCCAGGCTAAGAATGTGTCTCCCACGCACATACACACCCCTGAAGGCTTCCAGTGATATCCTCTGAGGGGCTTTCTGGAACCTGGATACCTCATTTCCAGGCCAGATCTATACCAGTGTGACTTGTCTTTCCCTGGTAAGACCTGGTAGCATTTAAAAGAAAGTCAGGCAGATGAGGAAGAGAAACACTTCCATGTGGGCTGGTTGTGGAATGTGGTAGGTGCAAATGGTCCCTGTGCCTTTCCTGCCAGACTGTGTCCACAGCCTCTGCTGAGATCTAAGCAGCACAGGGGACACAGTATCTCATACTCTGTGCCCGTTGCTGACAGAATGACTCCCCTGCCCTGGTCTACATGTTTTGAGAAACACGTACACAATGTTGTCAGATTCTTCTCTGGGTCAGTCATAGTCAAGGGTGACGGGTGTGTGTGCATAGACATTAATACAAGGGCTCCTGGCCTCAAAGAGCCTCCGGCCACTAGCCTGACACATGCAATTTACACATGCAGTGGCCCTCCTCAGGGCAAGAGCAGTGTGCTGTGGAATCCCGGGAGGCAGGGCTCCCTCTGTAAGAGGACAGCAGGTGGGGGGGTGTCCAGGGCTCAGCTGTTTTGAGCTGTGTGAGGCACAGGATGATGCATCTGTGCTTGGTGGCTTTTCCTTCTTCCTTCACTTTGGCATCTTGCAAGGCAAGTAGTTCAGTGGCTGGGGGAAAGGGGGAGGCATTGCAGGCAGAGCACAGACCCAGGGTGCAGAGGTGGGAGTGTTGGGGAAGTCAGGAGCTGGCGGGTGTGGTGAGAGCCAGGTGAAGCAGACACGTGACCAGAAAGGGAGCTCAGCCAGGGGAGACTGGGAAGCAGGGTGTTAGTGTGGTCAGGTTTATGTCATAGGAAAATATCTCGAGGCAGTGAAGATGTATGTGACAGGTGAGGGGTGACAGCACAGGATTTCTGACATGGAAGACAACCAGAGTGAACTTGCTGGACCCTCGGGGCACTGAAATGATGGATTGGGGGTGGGCGACAGCTCGAAGGGTTAGAAGTGGAGAGATCACATGTACAGATCCCCTCTAGACTCCAGCCCTTCTGAGCTCCATGCTGTAGAATTTCCATTCCAGCAAGGGAGGGATGAGTGTTGGCAGTGGTCTGTTCCTACTGAAAAACTAATAAAAGGGGATGTAATCTCCACACCTTTCACAGGAGCCTAATCCTTTATCCCATTGTGTGGTTTCAGAAACATAGTAGTAATTGAATAAATAGCAGCATCTGCCCTCTACTGAGCACTTACTGTATGCCAAATGCCTTGCCAGACACTTTACAGATTTTTTTTTCCTACTTAATCCTCTCAACAATCTTGTTAGGCCAGAAATAATGGCCCCATTTTACAGATGAGGAAATTGAGGTTTGGAGAGGTAAAGAAGGTCACGTGGCCTGTAAATGGCAAAGCTGGTTTTCGGACTGAGATGTTGACTTCGGACGTGTCCTGTTAACCCCTAAGCTACATCAGCTCCTAGGAGAGAGTTCAGTGTTTTCAGAATCTGCTTTAAGGTCCTGTCCTCTCCATTTCCCAGAGCCCTCCACATTCCCTTTCTGTCTACAGGTCTCCTTGGTGCTCTGGGCTCTCCAGGCTGGGAACAAGGGAACCCAAGCATGCATCACAGCTGCCACTGCTGTGTCGGGGATCATTGCTGACCTGGACACCACCATTATGTTTGCAACAGCGGGGACACTGAATGCAGAGAACAGTGAGACCTTCGCAGACCACAGGTACATGGGGGTCCTGAACATGGAGAGGTTCAGGCAGGCCTGCCCCTGAAACTCATGATTGACTTGGAGACGCCACCTGGGAGCCAGAAACGCTGTTATCTGTTTTGATTTCAACAAGATGCACAAGCAGGGAAAGTGAACCATGTAATCAGAATCAGCCCCTTTTGCCAACCGTAAACACAGCGTCACGTTCGAGCTTTGCCTTTGAAAGCCTTAAATCCAACCTCTCTAGCAAAGGACAGCTTTAAGACCTGCCACCTTCTGAGACAGAGAGCTATTCCTTGAACTGCTGGCCAACTGTAGCAGGATTGGGAGTGGCGGGGCGCGGGCATATTGCACTTAAGCCCTGTTTTGGGAATTGGGGCTCAAACCCTCTGTCTCTGCTGAGCTTGCACCGACCCTCTCTATCTGCTTCTCTATCTATCTTCAGGGACTCCTGAAACCTCACCACATGTTTTACACCTTTCTTCTCTGCAAGCTAAGGTCTGGGCTAGGGAGGAGGGTCCCAGAGCTCTGCTGTCCCTTCCCAAACCCAGCCTTTGATCCTGGACAAGGTGCTTTAGCCCAAGTGTCCTCACAGTCACTGGAGCTATGAAGTATTCTGAGGGGCAGTGGGAGCCACAGAAAAGAAGCTGACCTTTCATTGAGCTCTAGGGCTTGGGAAGGGAGCCAGGTTGGTGGGCCTGACTCTGACACTGAAGTTTTCATGTCAGTGGGCTGTGTGAGTGAATACCAGGTGACTTTCTTCTCCCCCCAGCCCCCGGTTTTGCGTTTGTGCAAGATGATAGTCCCGTGGTAAGGGGAAGTATAACCCAGCCCTTCTCTTCCTCAAAGCCCTTTAACAAAAGCCCCTGTGAGGGATTTCTTTTCTTCCTGAAGTAATCAAGCTTTGCCCCCTGTCTCTCCCCCTCTCCCCTGCCCTCCTGGCTCTCCCAGGGAGAACATTCTGAAGACAGCCAAGGCCTTGGTGGAAGACACGAAACTGCTTGTGTCAGGAGCTGCATCCACTCCTGACAAGCTGGCCCAGGCGGCCCAGTCCTCGGCAGCCACCATCACCCAGCTCGCAGAGGTGGTCAAGCTGGGGGCCGCCAGCCTGGGCTCCGACGACCCCGAGACCCAGGTACCAGCAGGGCCTGGGGAATGTGTCCTCCTGGCATTGCCATGAACGCTGCACACCAGGCCTCAGAAGAGGCCTGAGGCAGAACAGGAACTTTTGAAGTAGAGAATGTGTGTGTGAGTGTGCCCAGTTGGAAGAACCAGTAGGAGGCAGTCATCCAAGTGAGATGGGGGCACAGACTGTGGTGGCGGCCATGGCGATAGAGACCAGCTGAGGAATTTGAGAGGAGTCTAGAGGGAAGGCTTGGACTGGCCTGGTGAAGGCTGGAGCACGGGAGTCTGAGGGAGGGGGAGGAGTCAGGGGTGGCTCCTTGTGCAGCCAGAGCAGGGCAGGGGAGCTCCCTGGAGGGAGAGCTGGTGTGGGCAGGGAGATGGAGGTGATGGACGTGCCAGAGCCACACTGGTAGAACTAGTGAGTGCACATGAGCCTGCCCAGGCACAGAGCTGTGGGTTCAGGGGCTGTAGCCATAGAGACAGTGACTGCAACCACACAAGAGGAAAAGCCAGGGGGTCAGGGCAGAGCCCAGAGGAATCCAGCATTTAGGACCTCGTTACCGCACAAGTGGCGGAGGAGACTGAGAAGCAGCAGCAGCTGCAGGGAGGAAAGCCGTAGGTGTCATGTTGCCAGGATGCAGTGTTTCCACCCATCAGAGACAGAGTCAAGAAAGAGGGAAGTCTGGGAACTGGTTATTGGCCCGTTTCAATAACCATTGGGTGCCATCGAGGACATTGGTGTCGCCAGCTGCATGTGTGGAGTGGTGGGGCAGCAGCCTGATGGGGGTGAGGAAATGTACTCAGCACCTGTAGATGGCCCAGGTGAGAACTTGGGTTTTCAAGGAAGAGTGAGGACTGGAAGGCTAGGGAAGGACTCTGTGCTTCTGTGACCCCTGCTTCTGATATTTGGCAATTCCATTGAGATTACCTGTCTGTTCCTTGGTCTCCCTTCCCAGACCATTGCTCCTCAGGGACAGTCACCACGGTTTGCCCATCTTTGAAACCTGCACACCCAGCACAGCTCCTGGCACATAGTGGCTACTGGCTACTGAACAAGTATGTGTTCACCTATCGTTTAACTAATGGCCAACAAAAGTCATTAATAAATGGATGTCTGTTCCCAGAGTGCAAAATCTAAAAAAAAAAAAAAAAAAAAAAAAAAGAGCGAAACCCCTGTTCTCTCTATTCCCAGAACCGTCAAATGCCAGGCACTCCAGTTTTCACTGCTTAAACCATGCTCAGTAAACTAGTCTGTTTGGACAAAACTAGTTAGAAACCCCCTGCCATTCAGTGTCCCCAGGGGTTGCAGTGACTGTGCTGCTTCACTTGAGGCCATCAACTTGTTTCCTCACGGCATGACCCTAACTGCTGACATCCATGAGTGTAGCAGAGCTCCCAGAGAAAACAATCCTTATGCTACCATTTCATCCTTTCTGTTGAATTTCTGATAACACCAGAGTTCACACAGGCTGCCTTTTGGAATTCTAAGGGTTTGCAAAAATCTCTGCCTGTAGTATTGTTTTTACCCCCATGGAGGAAAGGACAGCTTGACGGCATATCCCAGGAGCTGGAGCCACGCAGCAGAAGCATACTTGCCTAGCCTGACTCAACTTTAGCAGAAGGGAGGCCAGAGAGGACTTAAGTCATTTAACACAGAGAAATGTATTCAGTTGCTGTAGAATCTTTTATTTTTTTCTTTAAAAGAAATTTTATTATAATTTCATCATACGCAAAAGTAGAATTTTAAAACGAATTCCTACATACCACCACTCAGCGTCAGTGATTGTCAGCATTCACCTTTCCATTTCCCTGTTCTCCTCACTTTTCTTTTTCCTTCCTTCCTTCCTTCCTTTCTTTTCTTTTCTTTTTTCTTTTCTTTTCTTTTCTTTCTTTCTTTTTCTTTTTTTCTTTCTTTTTCTTTTTTTTTTGACAGAATCTTGTTCTGTTGCCCAGGCTGGAGTGCAGTGATACAATCTCAGCTCACTGCAACCTCCACCTCCTGGGTTCAAGCAATTCTCATGCCTCAGCCTCTCAAGTATCTGGGATTGCAGGCACGTGCCACCACACCTGGCTAATATTTTTTTTATTTTTAGTAGAGACAGGGTTTCACCATGTTGGCCAGGCTGGTCTTGAACTCCTGATCTCAGGTGATCAACCCGCCTCGGCTGCCCAAAGTGCTGGGATTATAGGTGTGAGCCACTGTGCCTGGCTTCCCCCACTTTTATTTGTATTATTTTATTATGGTAAGAAAATTTAATGTATCTACCTTCTTACCATATTTTTGGTGTGCAGTATAGTATTATGTACTATAGACACAATGTTGGACAGCGGATTTTTAAGACTTACTCATTTTACGTACCTGAAACTTGATACTCATGAGGAACCCCCAAGGAACCCCCCATTTCTCCCACCATGCCCCTTTCTGCTCTGCTTCTGAGTTTATTTCCGATAGGTCCTATAAGTGGAATCAAACAATATTTGTCCTTCTGTGACTGACCTATTTCACTCAGCATAATGTCCTCAAGGTTTATCCATGTAATTGCAAATGGCAGGATCACCTTCTTTTTTTGGAGAAAATAAATATTCCATTAAATAATGATAGTCCCATAACTAATAGTCCATGGTATGTATTGACTGCATTTTCTCTATCCATTCATCTGCTGATGGACATTCAGTTTGTTTCCACATTTTGGCTATTGACAATAGTGCTGCTGTGAGCATGACAGTGCTGATACCTCACTGAGATCCTAATTTCAGTTCTTTTCACTGAATACCCAGAAGAAGGGATTGTTGGGTCTTATGGCAGGTCATTTTACTTTTATGTTTTTTTAGGAACCTCCATGCTGTTTTCCATAATGGCTGCACTATTTTGTATTCCCACCAATAGTGTGTAAGAGTTCCAGTTTCTCTACATCCTTGCCAACACTTGTCCTTTTTTTTCCCCCTTTAGGGTCCTCTCACCGTGGTTTTGATTTGCATTTCCCTGATGACTAGTGACCTTGAGCTTCTTTTCAAACACCTGTTGGCTATTTGCATGTCTTTTTTCCAGAGAAATGTCTATTCAGGTCCTTTGCCTATTTTTTAATTGGGCTATTTCTTTTGGCTATTGCTATTAGGATATTAACTCTTTAATTGTCTAAATATCCTGAAGCACTAACTTCTAATGAGGTCTCCCTAATTTAAAAAGAATCCCTGGCCAGGGGCAGTGACTTACGCCTGTAATCCCAGCACTTTGGGAGGCCAAGGTAGACAGATCAGGAGGTCAGGAGTTCAAGACCAGCCTGGTCAACATAGCGAAACCCCTTCTCTACTAAAAATACAAACAATTAGCTGGGCGTGGTGTCAGGCACCTGTAATCTCAGCTACTCGGGAGGTTGAGGCAGGAGAATCGCTTGAACCGAGGAGGCGGAGGTTGCACTGAGTGGATATTGTGCCACTGCACTCCAGCCTAGGTGACAGAGTGAGACTCCATCTCAAAAGAAAATCCCTTCAGAAGAATGTCTCCACTGGTCAGTGAGTTGTCAAGTGACTGATATGGAACAGTGTATCCTGGAGGCTGGATATTGGCAGGAAACCCTTGCTTGCTGTGCCTCTATGTCCTCGTGCTGCTTCTCCTTCCCCACTGTGATTTCGGAATCAGTGTGAGGTTCATATGTGTCACATGTTCCTCATGTACTCCATCACAGCCCCATCCTGCCCTGAGGGTTCAGAAGGTTGACTGGGCTTTCCTGACTCCAGTAGGTGAGAAGGCACAGATGGGAATGGGGAGGACTGAAGAGGGCAGGAGGCTGGACAATCGCGGCAGTGCTGTGCTGGCGGCTGTCTGGGCCTGCAGGGTCTTAATCCGTGTTCACGTCTGAGATCCCACTTTATCTTCAGAGCAATTTAATGAGGTAGATGGGGCTGGCATGCTAATTCCACTGTGGATGAGGAGCCGGAGCCACGCCCACACCATGGCACAGTGTGGAGGTTAAGACAGTGGCTTTCATGCCCACCAGACTCTGAATCCCAACTCTGCGGCTCCTGGCTCTGGTAGTGTGGACATAAGGATTGTGGTTCCCGCTCGAAAAGGCAGTGGTGAGGAGTAAATGAGATAATGTGTGTGGAGTGCCTGGCTTGGCACCTGAACACTGTCCTCAGTAAACGGAAATTGTTTTTATTAGTATAGAAACAGTAGCTACTGGACTGGGAACACTTCAGTGCAATGCCCAGTATTGTGTGATTCCCATCTAGGCTGGTACTTTTGACTCTAAATCCGGCAGTTTGAAGAGAGAGTCTGTGGTCTCTGTGACATTAGAAAAGCAAACACCGATGATGCATCACATCCAGGTTTATGTGGAAACACACCTGCATCTTCATTCATTCCACAAGTATTTACTGAGTACCTGCTGGGTACTGGTCCCTGTTCCATGTGTGAAACAATGCTCCAGGCCAGGCCTCCTGGAGCTTGCATTCAAGTTGATGGAGAAGACAGATGATATATAAGTGAATAAATGATAAAATAATCCCACCGACTGATAAGTGCTGTAAATAAAACAGCAGCTTGACAGCTTCAGCAACTGCAGGAGTGGGTTTGTAGCTGAGAGGTCAGGAAAGGCCTCTGAGGACATCACGTTTGAGCTGAGGCGCAAGTGATGGAAGGAGCTGAGTTCCAGTTAGAACAGCGAGCAAAGGCCCCAAACAGGAATGAGTTGAGATTTCCCACAGATTAGACAGGCCAACCTGGGTGCCTATAGTAGAGCACCCTCAGAGCCAGAGAGGTGGGCAGGGCTGCTGTAGGGCCTTGAGGGCTGGGGTCAGGTGGGGATTTTTACTCAGTGTTTGGGGTGCTAGTTAGGGGTAAGTGGTGTTGCCTGTCCTGTGTTGGCTTAGCTGCCTTCGTGCTGGCAGAAGCAGTTCATCCGCCAAGTTGCTGGCTAGGAGGTTTTACATAAGCTGCACATTTGCACCTGACTTCTCCCTTCTGGCTCAGCTTCAGCCTCCCCTGAGCAGCTTTTCAAAGTCCTGAGTCCTGCATCAGAATCGCCAAGGGTGGCTTCCCAGGAGGTCTGCCATGCTGCAGACTTCAGACTGTCTTTCTCTCACGCCCTGTGCCCCAGCCTGCCCTCAGGCTGCATGCCTTGGCAAAGCTCGCAGCTGACATCTTGGCACCTGCTCACCTGGGCTCTGTGCTCTCTTTCAGGTCGTGTTGATCAATGCCATCAAAGACGTGGCCAAGGCCCTCTCCGATCTCATCAGTGCTACCAAGGGAGCTGCCAGCAAGCCAGCCGACGACCCTTCCATGTACCAGCTAAAGGGGGCCGCCAAGGTAGAGTGGGGCTCCTGCTGGGGACAAGCACCTGAGTTCTCTTCTCACTTAAAAGAAGGAGAGGTGTCCTTGTTCATAGCATGTGATCCAGAAGTAAAAGGAGTAGGGGCTGGACCTGAGACACTGCACTATCTGAATCATTCTCTTTTCCCATGCAGGTGATGGTGACCAATGTCACCTCCCTCCTCAAGACTGTAAAGGCAGTGGAGGATGAGGCCACCCGGGGCACCAGGGCACTTGAGGCCACAATTGAATGCATAAAGCAGGAGCTCATGGTAAGGAGCCATCAGTTACCTCGGGTACCAGAGTCCCACAGCTGACCCCACTGAGGGCTCATTTGAGGTTTTTTATATAATGAGGTTTTACCTAAAACACTTGAACTGAGAATGCCCCGTCACCTGCCTGCTGGTAACTTTATATAATTGAGACCCCATGTGTCGCTAAGTTTGGCTGGGATTAATTTGTAATTGTAATCAAGAAGTTAATTGAAATATATCACTTAGGACTATTCAGGTTTAATTCCACTAAAATTATAACACAAGATCAAAGCATTGGTCTGGTGCAGTGGCGCACACCTGTAATCCCAGCACTTTGGGAGGACCAGGTGGGTGGATCATGAAGTTAGGAGATCGAGACCATCCTGGCCAACATGGTGAAATCTCATCTCTACTAAAAATACAAAAATTAGCCAGGCATGATGGCGCCTGCCTGTAATCCCAGCTACTCAGGAGGCTGAGGCAGGAGAATCACTTGAACCCAGGAGG
>NW_016107665.1:1623387-1628980 GCF_001604975.1 Cebus imitator
AAAAAAAAAAAAAAAAAAAAAAAACCATTGTAAAAAAATTCCTGGCAAAAGGGAAAGTCAATATGGCTGCACTTACCTTGAGCATAAACCCCGTCTACAGTGCATAGCCTCTCTTGATGCACGTTGCTGTGGGTATCCGGACACATGCGGAATTGGAAGTCTGAGGTTTGCTATTGGAAAAGCCTGAATGCCATTACCTGAGACACTTCCCTTGAAAATCCAGCTTCCTTCTGTTGGGGTCCTCTGACCTGAGAGAATTGACCCTGTTTTTTTCTTACTTGTTCCAGCATTGCAGAGTTGAGGACATTCTGGAGTTATTACGATGTAAATGATATCTGCCATCGTGTGATCCCACAGTGGTTGCGGATTGGCTCATTCTAATCCCCACAAATGGAAATATGCTGAAAAAGAGTCGCTTCTAACAGATTTCTTTTTGATAGGAGGTTTGATCACAGATTCAACTTTTTGGGGGAAGAGAGACGCCTACCTTTCCTGCCAATTGTTCTGCACCTTTAAAGGGTCACCTGCAAAGGCAATCTAAGAGCACTAGAAACAATGGTAGAGCAATTTCACAGGGTTTTGGTGACAGAAACTTGGGTTTTCTTGTCATATCTTTAATGAATCTCGCCTTGATTGATGTCGTGCTCAGTTGATGCTTTAAAGGAGGACTGAAAAATACAGGAGTAACTTAAAAGCTGGTGATGCTTTAAGTACCACTGCCTGGCACTTGCCTGGCTGCACAGGCTGGGTGTTTCCTACCAAAATCTGGACACAGCTTCTTTATAGGTTTTTGTTTATTTTTAATTTTTGTGGGTACATAGTAGGTGTATATACGTATGGGTTACCTAAGATATTTTAATACAGGCATGGCAAGGCATAGTAATCACATCAGAATAATTGGGGTATCCATCATCTCCAGTGTTTATCCTTTGTGTTACAATCCAGTTACACTCTTTTAGTTATTTTTTTAATGTACAGTTAAATTTTTTGTTTTACTATAGTCACCCTGTATGCTATCAAATACTAGTTCTCATTCATTCTTTCTATTTTTTGTACCCATTATCCCTCCCCACTTCCCCACTCCCAACTCCCACCTCCCTACGACCTTTCAAAGCTTCTGGCAACCATCCTTTTACCCTCTATCTCCATGAGTTCAATTATTTTAGTTTTGCTGTCACAAGTAAGTGAGAACATGCAAAGTGCTTGGCTTACTTCACTTAATGACCTCCAGTTCCATCCATGTTCTTGCAAATGATAGTATCTCATTTTTTTTTTAATGACTGAATAGTACTCCATTGTGTTCATGTACCCCAGTAGCCAAGATTTGGAAGCAACCTAAGTGTACATCAACAGATGAATGGATACATGTATACAATGGTAAACACACACACACACATATATAATATTGAAGAGATATCTGCACTCCCATGTTTATTACAGTTTATTCTATATTATATATATATTATATAAGCATGTATGTGTGTGTGTATACATATATATATAAAATTTTGGCTATTGTGAATAGTGCTGCAGTAAACATGGGAGTGCAGATATCTCTTTAATATACTGATTTCCTTTCTTTTGGGTATATACCCAAGAGTAGGATTGCTGTATCATAAAGTAGCTCTGTTTTTAGTTTTTTGGGGAATCTCCAAATTGTTCTCCATAGTGGTTGTACTAACTTACGTTCCCACCCATAGTGTACAGCGGTTCCCTTTTCCCCACACGCTCGCCAGCATTTCTTATTGCCTGTCTTTTGGATATAAGCTATTTTAACTGGGGTGAAATGATGCCACATTGTAGTTTTGATTTGCATTTCTCTAATGATCAGTGATGTCAAGCACCTTTTCACATACCTGTTTGCCATTTGTATGTCTTCTTTTGAGAAATGTCTGTTGAGAGCTTTGCCAGTCTTTTGATCATATGATTAATATTTTCCTGTAGAATTTTTTGAGCTCCTTACAGAGGCTAGTTATTAACCCCTTGTCAGATAGGTAGTTTACAAATATTTTCCCCCATTCTGTGGGTTGTTTCCTTTGCTGTGCAGAAGCCTTTTAACTTGATACGCTCCTATTTGTCTGTTTTCATCAGCTGTACTCTTCTAGAATAAATGTTTTTATTTTCCTTCAGCACTTTAAATACATCATGCCACTCTCTCCTGCCCTGTAAGGCTTCCACTGAGAAGTCTGCTGCTAAGTGCATTGGAGCTCCATTGTACGTTTTGTGTTTCTTTTCGCTGGCTGCTCTTGGGATCCTTTCTTTATCTTTGACTTTTGGGAGTTTGATTATTAAACTCCTTGAGGTGGTCTTCTTTGGGTTAGATCTGCTTGGTCTTCTATAATCTTCTTGTACTTGGATATTGGGGTCTTTCTCTAGGTTTGGGAAGCTCTCTTTGAATAAACTCTCTACCCCTATCTCTTTTTCCACGTCCTTTTTAAGGCCAATAACTCTTTCATTTGTCCTTTTGAAGCTATTTTCTAGATTCTGTAGGCAAGCTTCATTGTTTCTTATTCTTTTGTCTCCTCTGACTATGTTTTCAAATAGCTTGTCTTCAAGCTCACTGATTATTTCTTCTCCGTGATCAGTTCTGCCATTAAAAGACTCATGCATTTTTTAGTGTTAATTGCATTTTCAGCTTCAGAATATCTGCTTGTTTCTTTTTAATTATTTCAATCTCTTTGTTAAATTTATCTGATAGGATTCTGATTCCCTCCTTGTGTTGTCTCGAATTTGAGTTTCCTCAACACAGCTCTTTTGAATTCTTTGTCTGAAAGGCCACATATCCCCAGGATTAGTCCCTGGTACCTTATTTAGTTCAGTTGGTGAGGTTATGTTTTTCTGGATGCTTATAGGTGTTCATTTGTGTCTAAACATTAAAGAGTTAGGTATTTATTATAGTCTTCACAGTCTGGGGCTGTTTGTACCCGTCTTTCTTGGGAAGGCTTTCCAGGTATTCGAAAGGCCGTGGGTGTTATAATCTAAGCCATATCTGCATTGGGAGCACCCCAAGCTCAGTAACACTGTAGATTTTTAGACTCACAGAGGTACTGTGTTGATGGTCTTGTATACGATTCAGAAGAATTCTCTGGATTACCAGGAAGAAACTCTTGTTTTCTTCTCTCACTTTCTCCCAAACAAATGGAGTCCTTCGCTCTGTGCCGAGCCTCCTGAAGCTGGGGTGGGGTGACACAAGCACCCCTGTGAACACAGCTTCTGACATGCATAAGTGGGTCTAACTGTAGTGATCAAAGAGACTTGAAATCCGGAGCCATCCTGGGAAACTACAGACACATGATACCCATGTGATTTAAAATTCACCCAGAAGTGTGGCTGCTCATGCCTATAATCCCAGTTCTTTGGGAAGCTGAGGCAGGAGGATTGCTTGAGCCCACGAGTTTGAGCCCAGCCTGGGCAACATAGGGAAACCACATCTCTACAAAAAATTTAAAAGTTAGCTCAGTATGGTGGCATGAACCTGTAGTCCCAGCTACGCAGGAGGCGGAGGTGGAAGAATCACTTGAGCCCAGGAGGTCGAGGCTGCTGTGAGCGGAGTTCACTGAATTTTATTCTGGCTGAATACAATTCACCCAGATTGTGGGTTTCCATGAAGTATATGCCATGAGGGCCACATTGTGAAGGACTCTACATGTGGCCTTCATTCCACTCTAGCATTCAAGGGTGAAGGAGGGATTTGGGGTCCCAGACTGCTTAATTGCAGCTACCCATTTTCAGGGAGCAGTGATGTTTGACCCTGGTTGGCATTCCATGGGATGCTGACTGGACCCGCCCTTCTTCCTCAGGGAAGCCTTCCCTGCTGAAACATGGTTGCCTAGGGCTGAAGACAGAGCAGCCCCACCTGGGCTAGGGGTCCTCATATAGGGACAGATGCACATTTGGCACACACCCAGGGTACCAGTTGCTCGTGTTAGAGAGCCAGAACAGATGAGCATGAAGCAGAAATGGGATATTGACTTACCATGGTTAATTTATTTCAGCGTCTTTAAAGGGGGTGGGTGGGTGGGTTGATAAATAATTCACAGTGTCACCATGGCGCACTCGACATGAACACCTCTGCACAATTATGCAGTTATATTTATAAGACAGGCTAAGAATAGAAGGAAGTGATGCTTCATTTCCCCCAGCCTCACACCCCCTGAGAGAGAGAGAGGTGCGTCCTGAATGATACAGCCAGGTCAGTCCTGCCCTGAAACCAGCACGGGACTGAGAGTTTCTGGAAACTACCAAAGTACCAGCAGGGACGAGGGAAGAAAACTATGAAGCCATGCAACAACCTTTCACAGGATGGGTAGTGTGTAAATATTGGTGTCAGCTTCTATAGACTAGCAGGTATAACGCTCTAGATATATTTCCCTCACCGTATTGTTCCCGTGAGTGCCCAGTGTAGGAGTAAGAGGTTTGTCCATGAAAACCTTGAAAACAAAAACCGAATTACTGTACTCAAATTAAATTTCTAATTTCCTGCCACATGACAGTTTCTTCCAGTCACTGGCTCAGTTTTCAGACACAAGCTAGCTACAGCCTGGTTGGAGAAGAATACATTATTTTTCTCTTTTCCTTTTTGATTTTTTTCACCTCTCTGTTTCTGACTTCCAGGTGTTCCAGTCAAAAGACGTACCTGAAAAGACATCATCACCTGAAGAATCCATAAGGATGACGAAAGGCATCACCATGGCAACAGCCAAAGCTGTGGCAGCTGGGAACTCGTGCAGACAGGAGGATGTGATTGCTACTGCCAACCTGAGCCGGAAGGCTGTGTCAGATATGTTGACAGCTTGCAAGGTAAAGACTGTGGTGTTGTTTTAGATGGATAGATGATTCTCTGTCATGACTGGGTTGCTTAGTGTAGTCTGTAAAAGGGGAGGGGCTCAGAACCTTAAACTTTGTAATAAAAAATGCACACAGGGCCAGGTGTGGTGGCTCATGCCTGTAATCCCAACACTTTGGTTGCTGAGGCAAGAGGATCGCTTGAGACCTGGATTTTGAGACCAGCTTGGGCAACATACTGAGATCCCATCTCTTAAAAAAATTTTTTTTAAAATAACCAAGTGTGGTGGTATGCACCTGTAGTCCTAGCTACTCAAAAGACTGTGGCAGGAGGATCACTTGAGCCCGGGAGTTCAAGGCTGCAGTGAGCTAGAATTATGCTGCTGCGCTCCAACCTAGGTGACAGAGCAAAACGCTGTCCCTTTAAAAAAAAAAAAATGCACGCTGAATATGGCATATGAATATGGCATACCAGCCTGTGGGAAATTACTCTCTAAGGCAGTTTTGTGTTTGAGAGGGGATGGAGTCAGCCCTGCTGGCCCTAATCCTCCCCCTTCTTTCTAGTTCTTCCTAAATAGGCAGGAAACCTTCCTGCAGAGTGTGGTGGAGGCCTCCCTGAGGGTAGAAGACAGGGATTGCAGCATTTTGTTCCAGCTCCTCCAAATGGAAACTGTTCGCTCTTCAGCTGGACCTTTTCCTGCCCCCATAGGTCAGCCCTTGTGCATTAGGAGAGGTTTGCCACCCCTGGTGAGAAAGTGAGTTGGAGGAACACAGCAGAACTTGGGGAGCTACTTTTCGCAGTCTGTGC